>NC_062540.1:8689298-8989298 GCF_022655615.1 Tachysurus fulvidraco
GACCACCAGTACTAACATAATCGCTTGCCGAACATTCAAAACAAGAACACTGATACAACGCTGTGTCCTAAAACAGATGGTTTTCCTGTCTATCTGATAAATGCTAGCCTTTTGAAATGCAATTTAAGGTTTTGAACCATTAATAACAGATGTGAAAGCTGTCTGAAAGAACACTGTAGGAGAAAGATTCATTAAAACTTTGTGAAAACTGTAGTAGCACAAGGCATTATTATGAATCATCTATTTTCTGAAACAGTTTTTAAAAATGAAGAATTTTCATTGACTAAAATCAGCAGTTTACATTTTAATTTGTACTTCTTAAAAATACTCAGTGAGTTAAAAATGCACTATATGGCCAATGTTTTGAGGACATCTGACCATCCCACCAAAGTCCGGAAGCAAACAAGGCTATCAGATGTCTTTGTATACTATAGCATTAAGGTTTCACTTCACTGAAACTAAAAGGCCCAAAACCTGTTCCAGCATGACAATGCCCCTCTCCACAAAGCTCCACAAAGCTCCACGTTGACATAGTTTGCCAAGGTTGGAGTGGAAGAACTTGAGTGACCCGCACCCCAGACCTCTTCACCTATCAGTATCACCAATAGCTTTGAAATGGTCAGAAATTCCCACACAATAAATCTGGAATGGGATGTTCAAAAATGTGTATGATGTTCATATGTGTATGATGGTCTGGAGTCCACTGGTGTATTTATAAAATATCTGCGGTTAGATTGTGAATGTTTCCTGAGCCATTTACATGCTTTATAAGCATATGACCCTTCAATATTAGTCATTTAAGACTGTGGTCATTAGTCATCAACACTGTGGCTCTATCAAAACCGTGACGTAATCCATGGGTTAATGTATGCATTGTTATAATAAAAAATGTTTTTGTATTCACTCCGTTTGTCTTGTAATAGACAAAGCCTTATACGGTATGGTATAGCTGAATGTCACTCAAGCTTGTCTTTCATCAGTTAATGTGCTCTATAAACAATATGAAGGAAACACCCACCTTCCTTTACCTGCATGACACAAAACTAACACTGATGTCATCTAAAATATCCATCAAACATCTATATGCCACATCACAATGCCTTGTTTCGTTATACGGCATTGTAGAACACCTTGAAAATTCTGACTTCTTAAAAGAAGTGTGACTTTGCTGTTTGTTCTGCCACTTTGTTGCTGTTAGTATATCAGGGCTCATGTGAAGCCTCTGTATTAAGTGTGTAGAGAATAAAACAAATAATGACATCAGACTGGGTTTTACTTTGGTTTTAAAGTGATCAAGTTCTGAATATTCTTATCATCACAAATCACATTCCAGCTGTAATCTCGTCACCCTGCTCACAAAGCAGCTATGGCTAAGGGGATCCAGAAATCCTTAAAAGGTCCAAGCTTTTGCATTACAGACAGGTTAAGGCTAACAGGCATGAGCATAATTCAGCGCATACCCTGACTAAACAAATAATGCAATACATCATCCAAATGTTTTCTTGATTTTTTCAAATAAATACATCACAAAACAACCTTAGAATAAAGAGCGAGGTCTACAGCATGAACCGGAATTCTTCCAGTCTCCCACCTCTCAAATTCCTGTCTCTACCCTTCCTGTCTCTGAGAACAAATACATTCCACTGGACGGGATAACATGGGATAAACATGTCTACACCATCCTCCCCCACCAAACGGTCCATAACCATTAAAAAGCAGCTTTATTATTGTTTACATAACAGTTCAACTAGTTAAATCAGTTAAACTAATAATGAATAAGATTTTTTAAAATCCTTAAAGCCTGTCTCACCTTTTGTCTCCACTCAAATGCATGCATTTATGACCACTTGAAGGGTTGTGCCCTTGTTAATCCCTAGGCATTAACTTACTCTATACATACCCATTTGAGTGAAATCAGAGACTTTGCAAAGCATGATTGAGCAGGTCTGTAAGTACATGTAGGTGTGTGTGTGTGTCAGCAGACATTTGTCCCTGCGTGATTGTGTACTGCATTACTCGATCCATTAGTTTGTTCACAGGCATGTAGATCTTCTTACAGGTGAAACAGATATAATCAATGTTTTATTTTCGATTTACTCTGATGGTTACTTAAAAATGATTACCTCAGCATGAGCATGTTTCAACCTATATTGAATTTTAATCAAGGTGTGTTCCGCTTTATGAAACTTGACCAAGCGTTCATTGTGATCTCATCACATTTTTGTTTCTCAATCATCCATCATATTTTACTGTAACAGGAGAAGGGGGGGAGGGGGGTTCCTTTTGAAACTTGTTTTTTTTAATGATTTTATATTTTTATAAAAAAGTTTAGATTTCTTAAGAAGGTACTTTAGTAAATTACATTTAAATGCCTTGAAGGTGCCTTCAGCCTGCATGTCCTTTTATCATTAACACTATATAGAGTAACAGAATTTTTAAAATAATAGAAGAAAAGAAAACAAGAGAAGAAAAGAAAAAAAACAAGAATGTGTTTAAAATAATTTACACACTTTTCAGAAACTCAGGACAATCAGCTTGATTAAAGGAAGGAAAAAGAAAACTGTTGTAAAAACAGTAGTACTTTTTAAATGCATTCCATTCACTGAAAAGCCTCATGACAGAAATCCGACATGGAAGAATATGATTGGTCTAAGGGAAGGGCTTGTGGGCGGGACTACAAAGCTGAGCTGCTTATAAAGCTGAAGGTCTCCCTCACTTCTGCCCTGTGCATTCATTTGGCTGCCTTCCTGCTCTCTGTCCATACTGCTTTTCTCTCATTCATTCACTTACTTGCTAACTCACTAGAACCAAAATGAGCACAAGGTTTAGCTACACCCGTGCTTCTGGTCCCGTGGCTCAGATGTCCATGCAGCGCACCTCTGTGGCGCCTTCTTACCGGGCAGTCAGCACCTATGGTGGAGCTGGTGGCAAAGATATTCGTATCTCCTCAGCCTCCTATAGCGGTTTGCAGAGTGGGCTGGGATCCCTGTCCTCCTCTTTCCAAGTAAGTGCCTCTGGGTCCACAGGAGAAATCATGGGCAACGAGAAGATGGCCATGCAGAACCTGAATGACCGCCTGGCCTCCTACCTGGAAAAGGTTAGGACCCTGGAGAAGGCGAACAGCAAGCTCGAGCTACAGATCCGTGAGGCTCTGGAGAAGCGAGGCCCTGATGTACGTGATTACAGCCACTACCAAACCATCCTGGATGACCTGCGCAAAAAGGTGAGCGACTTTGAAAAGTTTGTATGATTTGTTTCTCTAATGTACTGCTGGTCCCTGAGACTAGACTGGCCTCTGTGTTTATTCACAGCTCCGGTCTTCATATAAATTAGAATTATTATTATTTTAATGTCTCAACAGTGCAAGGAATTTTAAATTATTACTTATCAAATATTTAGAAAGGAAGAAACAGCAGGTCTTTGCCAATTAAAGCTGGTCTTATTTTGCCGGAGGATATCCAGGTGTTTTGTTAGTTTATGAGACTTTATAGTTAAAGTCAGGTTTGATTGTCTGAGAACAAAGGATGGGGGGTTGAAGGAGCAGTGGTCTCAAAAGGACTACTAATGTCTTTAGTGAACTACTAAACTACCTGAGTGGGGCCTCTAATTCTTTCCTAAAGCTAGTCTGCTGCTGAATGAGCATTTATATCCTGTGTTTATTCATCACCACATACCGAGAAGTCTCTGTGATTTCCTGCAGATTCAAATTCCAGGAATAGGGAGTAATATGTGGAAAACCTGAATAGAATGGAAAAGTGTTACATTTCACAGAAAGGATGTTTAACAATAGCTGATGCAACAAGGAATATTCAGTAGATTTGTCTTTGTTCTGAGTTAGCTGAACTGATACTGAGAGAGAGATAAGATAAGCTGGTGCAGTTCACACCTCTTACATGCCATATTTCCAGAAGCGTTATAAAGTCATTCAGTCATTCAGCAGACAAGCCCAGGAAGCTTGATCAGATATGAATGAGCCTAAAGTTTGCATTTGTCATAGTCAATCAAGCAAGAATACATAACTTACAGGGATGAAAACATTTTGGCAACAGAACAAATTATAATAATCAGGTTTTATAATTATTGAAGTAAATTCACAACAAATTAGAATATTATTTCTTTAATGTTTAATATTATATATAGTAAAAAAATTAACAATAAAGAAAAGTAATTCCAGTCTGTTTGAACGGCACACACACACACACATACATACATGTAGCCCACACCACTTTTAGCATTACCTTGAAATCATTGCAACTAACTGACATTAGATCACTGGTATATGCCATGATTGATTCCTTCTTTTGCATTCTTATGCAATAATAATGGGATACAAATTTTACAAAAATACAAGTTTTGCATACAAATCTAACCTCCCTGGCTAGAAGGAATAGCTTGAAATAGTCTCCACCCTGCCCGCATCACAAGCTTTGTGTCCCCTTAAACAGGCTTAGCCAATGAGTTAGTTGTTTGTTAATAATTATCTGCTGGACTCTGGCACCTGCTGTTCCTCCGCTCTTATCTAAGCAAACTAAACCTGCAGAGCAGAGAGAACACCTGCTGCTATGGCAGATGATCACAGCCAGTAATTTTATTTTTTATTTTTCTTGAATGTTCTTTCCTAATTCTGTTTTATATTTTTCCAATTTTCTTTTTTCTAATTCATATTTTGGATTGTTTATAGGTCTTCGATGCTACTGTGGATAATGCCCGACTTGTGCTCCAGATTGACAACGCTCGCCTGGCAGCTGATGACTTCAGAGTGAAGTATGTACACAAGTATTTGCATATCAAATTAGATTTTCACTAGAAGCCCTTAAACTGTGTGAATAATACATGATCACCTTACTCCACAATTAAATTTTCCACTGCACAAATGCATTACGCAGTAGAGACTGACTGAACCTTTGTAATAGGTATGACGCTGAGCTGTCCATCCGTCAGTCAGTGGAGGCTGATATTGTTGGCCTGAGGAAGCTCATCGATGATACCAATGTGGGCCGCATGAACCTGGAAAGTGAGATTGAGGCCCTCAAGGAGGAGCTCATCTACCTCAAGAAGAACCATGACAATGTGAGTGAAGTCTTGCATATCCAAAAGACACACTATGAAAAGAAAACAAGGATCATTGCATGACTTTTGACATTTGTTTCTTATTTTATTGCATAGGAGGTAATGGACTTGAAAAACCAGATTTCTCAGTCAGGAGTGCAGGTGGATGTTGATGCACCTAAGGGACAGGATCTGGCTCAGATTATGGCAGAGATGAGATCCAAGTATGAGAAGATGGCCCTAAAGAATCAAGAGGAGCTCAAAGCCTGGCACGAGACACAGGTATGATAAAGAGCTGTGAAATATTTTAATGTTCCAATAATTCAGTCTGTTAATTCTATATCATACTGGTAAAATATTGAAAAGTATGGTGTTTCCAGTTTTCAGTTCCTAATCTAAAAATTGTTGTCATATTTACAGATCCAAGAAGTGCAGGTACAAGTAACACAGAACACTGAGGCCCTCCAGGGTGCACGAACAGAAGTCAACGATCTCCGCAGACAGATTCAGGCGCTAGAGATCGATTTGGACTCACAGAGAAGTCTGGTGAGTTCCTTTTCAAGTTTTCTATGTGGATGATGGTTTCCTTCCCCAGTCTAAAAACATATGTGATAGGCTCAACTCTACATTACCCATAGTGCTAGTGGCTTCCCTGGCTCCATGTCCAAGGTGTCCCCTGTCTCCAGGCTACTGGTGACCTTGTGTAGGATATGCAGGTTAGAAAACAGATGATTTGAAACCCTTTGTGCTTTTTTTGTTTGCAACAGAAAGCTTCGCTAGAAGGCACACTGCGGGAAACAGAGATGCGCTACAACGGGGAGATCGAGAATCTTAATGCCATCACCATGCAGCTGGAGGCTGAGCTGACGCAGCTGCGCAACAACATCCAGCAGCAGACGCAGGAGTACGAGGCTCTTCTCAACATGAAGATGAAGCTGGAAGCTGAGATTGCCACCTACAGAAGACTTCTGGAAGGCGGAGACTTCAAGTGAGTCTAATCTTGAGACTTATAGTCATTTTGTTGTCCACAGAATGTGTTGATTCTAGAATCTTTATTCTCAGCTAATAAAATGCTTCTTTCTTAGGCTTGAGGATGCAGTCGATGAACAGAAAAAGGTCAAAGTGATGACCGTCACACAGACACTGGTGGATGGAAAAGTGGTGTCCTCAACCACAGAGACCAAAGAGAGGAAGTTGTAATCAGTGACCAAGCTTTCACCAGCAGCACAACACTAACAAATCATAAGCCTGTACTGACAACCATTCACACAGTGGTTGGTGTTAAAAAGATATTTATTGCATCTCTAGTGCCTTAATTAAATTGGGTCAGTGCTAATATATTTTAGCATGAATTAATTTAATGCAAAGTATATCGAAAGGTAACACGAACTACCACTGATGTTAATGTCAGAGCATTTTTGTTGAATATCACAGAAATGGTGTACATTTTTCACAACATGTACAGTGTCTTGTTTGCTTGTTGTGTTGTGTCCAATTGGTTATGTCCAATAAATCCATGCCACAATATTCATTTTGTGTTACTGTAAATTTTTTTTACCAAATCCTGCTTGAGAATGATGAATGAATGAAGCTGTTATTGTAGTTCCTACAGTTGGTGCATCGATTTACATGAATATTTACTAAGCAAAGTGACTGACCTGGCCTGTACACAATGTCCTAGGTCACATGTTATTTTAATGACACAAGGAAGTTTTTTTTACTGTAGTTCATTAAACATTGCGTTTAATCAACATTCCACCGATACTTCAGTATAGTATCATGTAAAAAGTACAATACATACATCATTCAGTATCATTTTTGCATCATATACAATTATATAAATCACTACATGTATACACAAAACACACCGATCAAACTCTGATCAATCAAATACACTGATTATTACCCTATGAAAAACGTACATTGATTTACAATTTTAGGGAATTTAGGCAATAATTTATAGACTTTTTTAACCATTCTAAATCAGGTAAAAATCTGTTCTTTTATTTTTGTAGCCTTCTTCTTAGACTTACTGGAGACTCCAATTAAATATATATATATATATATATATATATATATATATATATATATATATATATATATATATATATATATATATAAATGAATTGAATATATTGTATCTTGGAATACTTAAAAATGTCATGAGAACATTTCAAGTCCTTGCTATTCGCATGGCTGTGGCTTGACTTCTTCAGTTCAGACCACATGTTTTAAATAGGTTCCAATGCAGAAAGTGAGCTGGGGAAACAATGCAAAACATTGTTTGAGATCATAATCCGGTTGTATCTGTATCCAGATTTTAATCTCATGCTAGAGGCAACCAGGTTTTGGACTAAAATAATCCTGCCTGAAGAACATTTCAATCTAACCACAACACAAAAACCTGACAATCCAGAAAAAAGTGTGCAGTTCAGAGCCTGTAATGTTTGGATTGTTCTTTTCTTCACTCACAATCTTCCTTCTTCCTTGTGTGTTGTACACACAGTGAGTAGATCCGTTTTCCTAGTAAATATTTCTGAACTGACTTTTATTATTATCATTTTGATTGTGGCTCTTTTGTTATGGCTACCTTGGTATTACAGTGTTTGCAGTGTTATCAGTCTTGTGGCATACAGTAGGTGTTTGGTTCAAATTGACTGGAAATTGGCACTCATGCACCATGAGACATTAAAACATCATCACACTCACAAGAAAAATACCACTACGTTGTGAGAGACAGAAGCCAGTAACCAATCAAAGTGAGCAAAAGGGTGATAGATGATGTGCATATATCACATAATGTGAAAGAACATTTCAAGCGTGATAAGAGTTTAGCTTTTGTTTCCTTGATGAACAAGTAAGAATTTATTCTCCTTGTATTCTCTAATTTGTTGGGAAGCAAGTAAATGATAGTCTTTCTTTCAGAGCATCATAAAGCTTCAGTGATGCATTGCTTTATGGTCTGATGGACGCCATTACTGGGTAGGAACTCACTTTGCTCTGAAAATCTTCTGTGGCATGGATTCCACAAGATGTGTTCCATGTTGACATGATTTGAATTTGTAGCAATAAAGGATGCACATGCTCAGCAGCAATACTCAAATAAGCTTCAGAATTCAAGTGATGATTGTTTGGTATTAACAGCCCATAGTGTGCAAAGAAACCATTCTCTACACCATTACAGCACCTTTACCAGCCTAGACTTCTGAGACAAGGCAGGTAGGATCTATCTAAGTTACTGTAGGCTTTCTGTCAGCTCAAGCCATTCTGGTTATTTTCCACTGACCCCTATCATCAACAAAGCATTTCTGTCTCCAGATCTGCCAATAAATGGATGTTTTTGCTTTATGTCACCATTCTGAGTAAACACTAGAGACTGTGTGTGTGAAAATCCCAGACTATTTACCATAGTGAATAGATACACCTAAGATACCATAGATACAGCAAAGATGCATCTTTGGGTGTTTGAATATCTTTGTCGGTCCCTATACACCAGAGGCCATAAATTCCACCGATAAAGGCCTTGTTAATGCAAAGGCATTCAGCTCAGCTGTCATTTTTGTGGCTGTAGTTATTTGGTGTTTAGCAACCATTTTGTTAAATGTCTATTAAATGTCTTAGTTTAGGAACGTTGTGACCAATGATTGTGTTTGCCAGGGCAGTTTGTCTCATCCTTTCAATGTGTTTGGCTCTTAATTATAGTAAGTAGCACTGCTGTGTCACAGCTCCTGGCTCCTTGCTTTGTTTCTGTGCTTCCTATGTTGCTGTCTCTATAGATTTTCACATGCTCTCCTCATGTAGTTGTGAGTTTCCTTTGGCTTCCACTGGCAGATTGGCTATGCTAAATCTCCCCTACACATGAGTTCTCTTGCCCAGGGATTGGCACTAAAGCAGTAACTTGTGAGTGCATGAATGAATGAATGAATGATTGAATGAATAAATTAATATGCACTTCACACTTATAACTTATGTAATCTGAATTATGAACAGATGGATGTAATTGAACATGGCTTCTTTAAAGCCCTGACAATTATATCCTTTTACTTTGAATGTAGTAAGCCATATCTCTAAGTGATGATTGTTATACCTCTTTTCATAGTTGTCACACACGGTTGAAAGGTTTTCAACGTAATATGACACACCTGCTCTAAATACATTGCTATTTAGGTACTTCAAAGTTACTTTTTCATGTGGTGTTTTAAATTCATGGTGTTTTTTTCTTTTACGCACTACAGTATGTATATACTGAACATATTATAAACCTCTGGCTAAATATAGTCCAAGACAGAGCAAGAGAAAGTAGAACCTGCTTTGAAAGTTTTTTGTAGTAAACAATGTAGTTAAAAGTCTGTCCCAAAGTATGAGGACAAGGAGTACACCAGGTACGTACCACACAGGGCCACAGTGTATTCCTGCCATATGTCCAGCAAAGGCTTATGTCCAGATTGTACCACTTACTGTAGAAACCTTGGAAATGGCTTTGGACTGCCACAGTTAGTTACTGTGTCTGGTACAATAACACAAGTCTCTTTCATTAAACATTTGATAATTTCATCAGAATACGCTTCATATTAAAACAAGAATTTAGAAAGTATGCTAGTGTTCATATTTCAAATTAGTTTTGGTTACACAAGTTACAGTATTGAAATAATTTACAGTTACACAATAGAGTGTCACCCCATGATGATGGGTTACCTTTAAAATTTGGTTCCTCTCAAGGTTTCTTCATATCTGAACCTGAGATGATGTAGGGATAAGCAAATTCATGTTATGAAATCGGTGTGAGGGAGAAATCCTCTTCTGAAAGTCAGCAGGACAAAGGAGTTGACAGTGGATCAATGGGACCCCAGTGGAGAGTTTGCAATACCTTCTGTGTTCACATCACACAGGATGATGATGTGAAGCTCTTCAGCATCTTTACCACCTTAAGAAACTTTAATCTGTCCTAATGGAACCACATGACCTGCCCCATTAAGATCATCCTGAGAGGAAGCATCACAGCTAGGTTTACGCAAAAGCAGCAAGTAGGATAGACAAGCTCTCCAGACAGTGCACTGATCTCCCTGACCTGTATTCTATCTACAGCAAGAGCTGCTGACCCAAGGCCATGAAGATAATAAAATCATTCAAACAACGGATTCTTTTATCGGTTGCATTCTGGGAAGCACTTCTGGTCCCTGAAGGCCAACACACAGAAAATGAATAGAATTCACTAGGAGGACACATAATACAAAAGGTTGGAGGCTTTTGGGACTTTTTTTCTACACAACATGAATACCTCAAACAGATTTTTGCACAGAATATCTTGCATATATTGCACACATCTACACGTTATTCACAACAATTATGCTGTTCTGTCACTGATTTCTATATCTTTTGCTTGTTCAAAACATTCGGTTTCTTTTTTCTACTTCGGGCACAGACATGTCTTACTGTTATGGCTGTGTTTGTGACAAGAATTTAAGACTTGGGAGCAAGTGACTGGACGAAACATGGACGAAGATGTTATGTGTTATTTATAAAAATAACTGAATCTCAAAGTCTACATTTTATTTATAGAATCATTTCTGATGCTTTTAGGTACCAACAGAAATGCACAAGATTTCCCATGTAGGTAACAGAAGGTGCTGATTCTTCACTAATGAGAAGAGATGCTTATAGTATCAGAAACATGAGTTACACATCAACAATAGGCTAATTATATAAACCATGCTAATTATTACCTCTGCTTGTGTCCTATGTCATGTTTTTGTTGTGTTTCTTCTTCAGTTGGTTGGTTGTGTAGTATTGTACAGTATGTTTAGCATTTAGAAGAATCCCCATATCAAATGTCAAGAGAGAACAATAGATGTATGGAAAAGTGCAGCAGGTCACGTCCTGCTTTTTAGCAACAATGCAAACTTACATTTTTTTTCTGAATTACATTTTATATTTAAATGTTACCCATTTTTAGGGAAACTCTTAACTTTTATTATTTTATACCAAACCAGGGAGACAAACCCAATGAACTGGTTTTTGAAAAATGGACATCTACTGGCAATGTGCAATCATTACGTATAGAAAGTTCCACTGTGGTTTCTTCTGAAAGGAGTGCTTGTGGCAGGCTGTTTTACAGAATTTCCACTGAAGTTGTCCCACCCCTTTCACTGCTTCTTGAAAGAGCCCCTTTGAGTTCAAGTTAAAAATCAGAGAACAGCATGAGAAGTTGCAACAAATTTTGTATATGGATTTTACAATGAGTCCCGAACAGGGATTGATGTGGCACTTACATATTTAACTATTAACTATTTAACAATTAGGTGCCATATTAGTTGGTCCACAAGACATCCAGTGATTTTGAATTTGTTGACCATTTTAGTGTTTAGGTTCTTCTGATATGTAAAATAAGAATGAACATTTTTGGTAGACATTTTGCTAAAAAGTTTAATCTTTCTTAAGGTCCCCCCCAAAAAAATTACAGGATTATTGATCATAACAGAATCTTTTCTTGAACTTCAGAGTTGAATTAGTTTATAGGACGTCACTATGCCATCAGCATTGTGGATGACCCCATGCACCCCTCACACACACACTCTTCACCCTCTTGCCATCTGGAAAAAGGTAGCAAAGAATTCAGGCTCTCACAGACAGAGTGCGTAACAATTTTTTGCCCTAAGCCATCAGACTCCTCAATAGACAGAGCTTGGACTGACACCAACCAACCACACACACACACACACACACACACACACACACACACACACACACACACACACACACACACACACACACACAGACACACGACTGCGCTCTCTTTGATATTTTTACACATTTCTTTTTAGACTGCTAGTGTTTTTATTATATTAATATTATATTTATGTACATTATAAAACTGTGTACTTTTTGGTGCTGCAGTGTCAATTATTGTCCTGTACTGTCTTGCACAGCATGCACACATGCACTGTATGTAGTTCTGTACAGGTCTATGCAGTGTACTTGTGTTGTCTTCTGTAGTAGTCTGACAAGAGAAGTGTAGATTAAATATCAGGTCCTGTATGGAAGTGAATGAAGGACTTATAGCTGCATGCTTTATTTGAATTTATAACAATGCAACACCTTATATTTTGCATTTGGATTTGGTGAGATTAAATTTAACCCCTGCTCTGCTGGTCAGAAACTACATACCGTACTGTATGTCTATTTTAATCCCCATGTTCATTTTGCTTTTACAGTAGGCTGACCTCACTTTCGTGTATTATCTCACTGATTTTGTGAACAAATGAGTAACTTCCTTTCCTTTCTAGAAGCTTTTTCTTAGTCAGATAAGCTAAAAGTGGCTGAGAAAAAACAGAAGTAATAGTCAGGAACACCGCAGGCTAGCTGTTATATTTTCCCCTGGCCATGTGTTAGTCATCATGGTGTGGTGTGTGGCACATGGCCCCACCGTTCTGGCATCTTCCACATTTAATTTCGGGGAAAACCCAGAGGAATGCTAAGCAGGGTTACCATGGTAGTCTGTAATAAAAACTCCTAAATTTGGGCTTCTCCATGGAAACCAGACTTTTGGTTTGACCTGGGAGGATAAGCAAAAGCGTATGCTATGGATGGAACAGCTTGCTCATTCCTTATACCAATATACAGGCTTACAGAAGTAAGAAAGTAGTCTCATAAGAAGTGCCCTGTATCTGTATCTGTATTACACTGTGTGTTACTCATTGCTGTATTCAAATTACAAAATTCAAGAATACAGCAGGTAAAAATAAAAAGAACTACACAACTGGGGAAAAGAGTCCACCACACATTACTGTGTGTGCCATTTCTACCTCTACCTTTTTGCTCCATTGTTTCTGGGGTAGTTCATAACAGACAGACAGACAGACAGACAGACAGACAGATAGATAGATAGATAGATAGATAGATAGATAGATAGATAGATAGATAGATAGATAGATAGATAGATAGACAGACAGACAGACAGATAGACAGATAGGTAGATAGATAGATAGATAGATAGATAGATAGATAGATAGATAGATAGATAGATAGATAGATAGATAGATAGATAGATAGATAGTGTTACGGTTCAGCCCGGACCTTTGGCCATGTGCACTTGTTTATGTTCCATGTCACATGCCCGCCCCGCCCTTGTTTACTCCTCCCCATCACTGCACACCTGTTCCTTCAATGTTTATTGTCATGTCTATTTAACCGTGCCACGTTGCCGATGGCAGCACGGAATCATCTTCAGTGTACCCTTGTCCTTTGTCCTGTATAGTTTTCATCTTTGTTCTTGTTCTTTGTATTTTAAGTTATTAAACCTATTTATTTGAAGCTATCCTGCAACTGCGTCTGTCTTTCTCCTCTCGTTGTGACAGAATGATTCTGTGCAAATTCGGACCCAGCAGTATAGCTTCCAGCCTAGACCAGGTTATTGGGAGCAGTTTTTTTTTTTCCCTGGACATTTTTCCTTTATTCGGTGACATCGCTCCGCATTTTATCCGATGAGGGATCATCGGATAAAATCCGCTCCACTTCTGGATCCCCACGGAGGACGTTGCCTCACTTCTGTTCCGCAGACAGTATCCTTTTTTTTGGTGTCCTGCAGCATCACCTGTTCTGGTGGGCGATGTCGCTTCACTTCCTGGTTTTCCGTGGAGGACGTCGGCTCACTTCTGTTCTGCGAGGGGTGTTGCAGGCCCATGGTGATGGATCTTTCCCGCCCTTCCTCCCGCCCTCTCATTCGAGACGTGGTCTGGCCGCTGTGTGTTGGGTGTTGTGCTCGGCCCTTCTGATCAGCTGTGGACATTGCTCGGCCCTTCTGTTCTGCTTTGGATGTCGCTCTGCCCTTCTGCTCGGTTGTGGACATTGCTCTGCCCTCTCTGGCTGCGCCGCTGTGTGCCTTGCTCCCCACATCTGCCTCACCGTGTGCCTTGCTCCCCCCATCTGCCTCTCCTTGTGCCTTGCTCCCCCCATCTACCTCACCATGTGCCTCGCCCCCCCTCCTGGATTTTGTCGGGATCATGGTCCCCTTGGATATGGTCATTAAGACAGGATTGGCACTTCGGGAGCCGCGCCTCGAGGGGGGGTACTGTAACGGTTCAGCCTGGACTTTTAGCCATGTGCTTCTGTTTATGTTCGGTGTCATGTGATGGCCTATGGCAGCGCGGAATCATCTGTCCTGTGTAGTTTTCGTTTTGTTCCTGTTCTTTGTATTGTAATTATTATTACCTATTTATTTGAAGCTATCCTGCAAATGGGTCTGTCTTCTTCCTCCCACTGTGACAGACAAACAGACAGACAGACAGACAGACAGACAGACAGACAGACAGACAGACAGACAGATAGATAGATAGATAGATAGATAGATAGATAGATAGATAGATAGATAGATAGATAGATAGATAGATAGATAGATAGGTAGATAGATAGATAGATAGATAGATAGATAGATAGATAGATAGATAGATAGATAGATAGATAGATACATTTTGTTATATCTCTAGTGTGTGTAGTGTCAGTACTCAGCACCCTTTCATGACCCCACTTACACAATCTCGGAAAGCAACTCGATTTCTGACTAAAGCCTTGCGTATCTACCATCATGTTCACATTCGGTCACACTTCAAAACATTCTCTCTCTCACACACACACACACACACACACACACACACACACACACACACACACACATTAGTATGACCTATGGCCAGGCGTCTTTGTTATGAGATAGTAGTGAAGTGGTAAATTTGCAACCACCCTAGTCTTTCATCAACCAGCATTTCAGATGTTTCCAGATTGAAAGGCCCCAAAAAAATATCATTCAATATCACTAAGAGAATATTTAATGAGTCTTTTGGTTGGATATGTTTGCAACAAGCTCTATTACAGGTTTCTAAGGAAACAATTTATGGTTGGATTCCTCTGAGGAATTTTGCAGACACAATGAGGTACTGGCTGAAGTTTAATGCGTAGAGAATCTCATGGACTGAGAAAATATAATCCAAAAAGACAGGACAGCTGAGGTAGCCCCGTTTTTAACGGAGCATCGGAGAGTAGCAAACTGTTTAGCGTCATTGTCACAGAATAAGGGCTTGAAAATTGTCTTCGTGAGAACTGCACGGAGTAGCACTTGTCTGGCTTTCATTTTTATTTTGTAAGCAGTTATGCCTTGTAAGGGCTTTGAGAAATTCTGATACTTTCATTTGGAAAATTGTTGGGTTTACAAGAGAAAAAAGGGAGATGATTTACATAAATAATAACTTAATAATACTTTATAGGCAAAACATTTGGATATTTCACCAAGACTTTTTTGATTGAACAGATGTGTCTTTTTGACATCAGGATGTCAGCACCAAAACTCTAGCCAAACTCTGTGCAGATTAATGCTATGAGTAGAGGAAGCACTGTTTCTTGCACTGACACTGTTTTGTGGTGTACACTGAAAACTACACTGATTGAATCCAGAGGTGTCTTTTGTATGAATGGAGTCCTTCACAATACACACATATTGGAAAACAACCAGAAAAAAATCTTTCATGCAGCTTCCCAAAGTTGAAAATAAAAGCTGAAAAAAAAAAGAAGTTTCTCCTCAGAACTTTACAGCGAAACATTGTTTTCTTCTTCCTCTTTTTTTTTTTAACACGCCTAATATGCCCTGCTGACAAAGACACACAGTAAAAAGTTCAGGGGTCACACTGTAATAACGACCCTGGATGACCAGCTTTCAGTCTTTTTCATTGGTTGGACCGATCAGAGGCCTGAGCTCCTTCAGATCTGACCAAAAAAGGGATTTTTAGTGCTACTGGGAATCTGTCTCCCCCACCGTCTGGGGAAATGACTGACGTGTTATGCAGCACAAGGAAAGAATTTTGCAAACATGGTCTGGTTTTAACTGAGATCCCATAATAAGGGAATGCCAGATCTTATGGGATAAAAAGAAAAAACGCAAGCCTAGAATAGAGGATAGTAAAGATTACTTAACATGGCGTTTTTGACAGCATGGTGCAATGGCATAAAAGCTGAAGGATTGCCATTCCTCTCAGCATGCAAGTTGGATTTTATCCTGATGTTATCATCAGTTAGCAGTGGTAAACATCATTTAAGCATGGGTGTGCCAAGTGACTTCAGTGCAAACATTTGCAATGCTTAATCTTCCAGGGCTAGAGACAACAATTAAGGTATCTGACTTCTTAGTTGATTAGTCCCATTCTCCTCTGTTTTTTTTTTTTTTTTACATCATTCAACTTGTGTACATCATAATCCTTTATCCCTGTACTGAATCATCATGTAACATTTTGTTGAGACTTGACAGAGGATATGCCTGGAGCAGTACATTAATAAAAAAAAATCATTACACGAGTCAATTTCAGTTCAGCTTTAACTTTATGAATGAAAGATGTGTTTTTGTTTGGTTACAGATCTTGTATGACTGACTCAAAAAATCTGAAAATTGACTGAAAAATCTGAAAGAAGAAAAAAATCGGTGGGAAGAAAAGCTAATCCTGTTTACAGACTCCGGTTGTAGAGATATGTGGCAAGTGATCCTGTTGTGGGTGATATTCTATCCTGTTAAAATCTACATGATCTGATCACCTCTGGGTTACACACAGTAAATCACATGGTATTGAAAACAAGCCTGTTTATACAAGTATGTTTGTTTTTATGCCTTTTGAGATATGGGTCCTAGCATTTTGAACTTTTCTGATTCTATCAGTAGTTCATAATTCTACCATGCAAAAGAACAGGGTGGACCACAGTTAGCAGCCTAAATAACACGGATTGTGAGAGGTGAGATTGTGAGACCTGATGCTGGTTTGGTGTGGCTGCCAGTTTTCTTTCCAGCCAAACAGGAGGGTTACACCCAGCAGGCATATGCAGATCATCTGATTAAACAAGTTTAAACATAGACTCCTGTTTACCTGGATGTAGATATATGTGTAGATAATCTGTTACTTTGTAAAGTTGAAGAAATTAAAGACCTCTGGCCTCATGGAACAATACGACTATATCTGAGGCATTAATGAGAATCTTCTGATGAACCGTTTTCTTGTCATGAGTAGCCAATCTGAACACAGATATACCCTGTACCCAGCAACTTCTTCAGATGTTGTGTATTTGTACCCAGTGGGACTTTAAACCAAGAGCATTTGAATGTTATCACAAAAACACCCAAAATGCACAACAGACCCTGTAAAATCAATACTGTTCATCCTTATACATGTACTACAACCATACAGAGAGAGAGAGAGAGAGAGAGAGAGAGAGAGAGAGAGAGAGAGAGAGAGAGAGAGAGAGAGAGAGAGAGAGAGAGAGAGAGAGAGAGAGAGAGAGAGAGAGAGAACTATTAGGCATACTTGTAATTGTCTGATGGTTAAAGACAGTGTACATTATGTGCAAAGTGCAGACAGGGACACCAGCAAGACTTGCTATGACATCATAACTCAAAATGAGAGCCAGGAGGTCACACAGACATGAGGGCTTCATGGGAAATAACGAGTCCAACCTCCACAGTCAGGAAACATGAGCGACTTGTGAGGGTGGTAAGGTGACAAAATCCAAGCATCCCATTTCACCAAACACTTTATGCCCATGAAACCTCCAGATCTGCTCCTTCAACTAAGAAAAACAATTTATAAAAAGCTTAACATAACAGATGTGTTTTCAGCCACTCTGAGAATGTGTCTGAGTTCCCGAACACTAAGAAGTAGGCTGTTATGTAACTGCAGGGCTCTGTAAGAAAAAGCTCTGCCCCTGCTGTAGCCTGTGGACAAGATAGGAGTGATGTGTTCATATCTTCTGGTTCTAGTTAGGACTCTAGCTGCACCATAACAGTGGAAGCTAATACCATGTTTTACAAATAATTGCACCAAGGGATAGCATATGTAAAAAGAAAAGCAGCGGGCCTAAAACAGAGCCTTGTGGAACACCGAACATAACCTTAGTATGTTTATAGAAGTCACCATTTAGATCTACAAACTGATAACGATCAGTCAAATAAGACCTCAGCCAAGTGAGGACTGTTTCTAATCTATCAAGAAGAATAGCATGGTCAATAGCGTCAAAAGCTGCACTAAGATCAAGTACCACCAGCACACAACCCTGATCAAAGGCTAGTAGGCACATTAACTAGCTATGATGAGGCCTAAATCCTGTCAGAAACATAATCACTTGTTTACAAGATTTAGCCAAATAGTCAGTGCTAAGAGAATAATTTATTATTTTTATATAATGCAGTTCAGTAGCTACTGGTAATATCTGATTAAAGAAAAATGTAGAAGAAGTTGGTTAAATAAAATCAGTCCCTCGAAGGAGAGTAAAACAGTCTGATCAGAAACAGTAGTATTATTATCTGCAGCATTATCTATCAAATTGTTTCATTTAAATTAGTAACCTAAATTTTCTGCCTGATATTATCAGAATTTCCATTGAACTAATTCCTGGAGTCATTGCTGCTGCATATTGATGGTGTGTGCCATTGCGGTGGAGCTACAATATCTAGGGAGATAGTAATGATTGGAGGGAGACCATTGGTAATTGCAAAACACTGGGATTTGTAGTACTGTAACTTTGACAGTGTGCTTAACACTGGTGTCCTTTTGGACAGTGAAACTATTCCTTATTTTCAGGTCTCTTGCAGACTGGAACAGGCTTTCTTTTAAGGTTGTCCTGAAGTTGATTCCATCCATCTTGCCCTCATCCCTGCCAGTTTCACAGTCCCTGCTGATGAAAAAGATGAAATTATGAAAATCCATTTACTGTGGGGATAAGATTTTCTAAGTGATGAGCAGTATTGCGTTTCTGCCAAACACAGATCTATGTATAAGGCCAGTAGGTTCAAATTCATCAACCCAGAGAACCTTTTTCCACTTTACAAAGAAGTGTTGAGAGATAGGATTTAAATAGGTCTTTTTTCAATATTGGCCTCTTTCTCACCACTCGTTTATAAAGGCCAGCTTTATCAAGTGCTCCTATGTGCATTTCCAGTGAACAGCTTTTCCCATCTAACCTGTGGATATCTCCAGCCTGTCCACTGCTGCTTGGTGAATGGTCTTCTTTAGGCAGAGACACGAGTATTGCATATTCAATCAAGAACCTTGTCAAGAACTTGTTTTGATAGTGTACAAGTCTTCAAAATGTTGTTTGTGTACTGTACATAATGCACTCTGTAATAAGTGGGCTTTTAGAAATAGGTCTATTTACAAAGAGATTAAATGACACAAACTGCAAACAGGTGGACTCCATTCAGCTAAATATTTGACTCCTGACAGCGACTAGGTGGAAAGCAATGAGGTTAAATGCTTAAGCAATAATGATTAATTCATTCATTCATTCATCCTCATAACCACTTTATATCGGTCATGGTCAAGGTGGACCCAGAACATCTACACTACACTGGCAACACTGGGCACAATAATGCACATTCACCCTGAATGAGATGCTAGTCCTTTGCAGTGCACCATGGACACACACACACATACACAAAGTTATTTACACCTAGGGGTAATTTCACATAGCATAGGGCAGTCTGCCTACCCGCTTGTTATTGGACAGTGTGAGGAAACCTGTGCAAATAAGGGGAGAACATGCAAAACTCAGACCTGAGCTCAGGTTAAAAAAAAATTGAATCTTGAAGTTGAATCATAACTTTTTTGATTTGTAAATCATTTTGCAGACAACTAGATTTTTTTTACCCCACTTTAATATTATGTGCTTTTTTATGTAGTGTACAACATATAACCTCAATTCATGTTATACAACTACAAAAAGTAGAAAAGTTCAAGGAGATGAATATGTTTACAAGACCCTTTATAGAGCAACTGTAACTGAATGTCCTTAGAGGAAGTGATATTAAATCCATGATCACTGAGAAATGTTATCTGCTATGCAAATTTTCTTCTAGTTTAGAAAACAGGATCAAAATCCCGGAAACATTAGCAGTTGTTCTCTGGCCCACATATTTTCATGTGAGACATAAATGTCTGTCTTCCTCACATCTCCACCAGACATGAGTCATATTTGATATGGCTCACATTTGGGCCTTATGAACAATGTTTATATGGCTCACATATGGCTGATACAACAACAACCAGCAAACCCAGATTTTATCCAAAACTACATTATACCTTAATTTAGCCTCCATCTTCCCCTACTCAAAAAGAGAAATGGACCACATGTCTCACTTTAATAACTTTTCAATTTTGCATATTTGACTCTATTCTGTGTTTCCCAAACCAGTCCTTATGGCCTTTCACATGGTTCATATGTTTGCCATCTTCCAGCTGCCTACACACCTATTCCAGATGTTCAACAGTCCCAACTGCATTGATTAAACTCTGTTGTAACTTACATAATATATACTGACTTAACAGACAGAGTAAACATGGTTAATAATTATTCACATTGTCCATGCTACGCCTTTAAATTGAAATGCATGCTATGTGGAGTTTTATGGCAGTTAATATCTAACATAGCCACAAGTTAGAGCATGGGCAAGAAATAAGTCTTCAGATCTTTGTTACTGATTGTTAGATGCGTCAGAGTCTAGATACGCTGCATTCTGTCTCATGAATGTTGTGTCTAAAGTGTATATTGTTCCTGTTGTTGCCATCACCATTTCCGAGTTATTCTGCTCCCAATCTTAGTCATGGTTCTGATCATTTTCCATGCTGACATTATCTTGCCTGATATTTCATCCTGCATATGGGTTATTGTCTGTGAGGGTTCCCCTGTGTCTGTTTGGATTTCCTCCCTTCACCAAAAGACACGCCAATGGGTAGATAAGCAATGACTTTCCCTTATGTTGGAATGAGTGTATAAATGTGTGTGTCCATGGTACCCTGTTATGGGCTGGCATCCCTGCCATCTAGGGTGTGTCCAGAGATCGACATCAACCAAGATAAAGTACTTACTGGAAGTGTTATATGTATATAACAAATGCTCAGACATACCAGTTCCAGTTAGAAATCGCAATTTACATTAATAATAATAATAATAATAATAATAATAATAATAATAATAATAATAATAATAATAATAATCATCATCATCATCATCATCATTTTTAAAAGATTTTGTTACAATATAGTTTTTATTTCAGGAAAATACATATTGCTCAAGTGGATTTGCTGACAGAAGGAAACTTCCAGATTGTATATAGGTTGCTTTCTGATCTCATTGGTCACCTCAGTGGTGTCTAATACAGGTTGTATTTCCACCTTATTAGATTAGATTAGATTAGATTCAACTTTATTGTCATTGTGCAAGGTACATGTACATTATACACCATATATAGGCTTCAGGAGGCTTTCATCCAGGCAGTTTAGTCTGCCACAGAGTAGAGTTCAAGCTGTAAAAGCTCTAATGTGGATTGGGAAGCACACTGCAGTACCAAACCTGAGACAACCTGTAGGAGGTGGTATGGGTTTGGTTACACTGGAACCAGTGCAGCAATTCTCATGAATGTGAACAGGAAGTAACCTGCACAAGTGCTTTAGCTGATGGCGCACTCGTTTTTACAAGACATATATAATATATGTTTTAAACTGTTATCCTATTGGGTCACAGGGAACCTGAAGCCCAGGACACTTGGGGCACAAAACAAGGTACACTTTGAACAGGATGCCAGTCTGTTGCAGTACATAATTGCATGCACACATACCCACATTCCCAATCTACAGGCAATTTAAATATACCAGTCAGCCTACAATGCATGTGGGGCAGTGATATCTCAAGTGGTTAAGGCTCTCGAATATTGAGTGGAACATTGGGTTTCAAATGGTAGCCCTGACAAGCTGCCACTTTTGGCCCCTGAGCAAGGCCCTTAACCATCTCTGCTCTAGGGTTGCTGCATCATGGCTGTATGTGACAAAAATAAAAGCTTCATCTTCTTCTTCTTTTTCGTTGGACTGGTGGAGTATACTGTGAGGTAAGCTCCCAAATAAAAATAAAAAGCATTAAAACATATATTACATGGCATTGTGTTCTCCATGTGTGTTAGTGATGACGTAAGATGAACTCAAATGCACCGGGGTCAGTCTGAAACCATCACTGAGGGGGGCACAGGGAACAATCACACTCGGATTCATACCGAAGCAGATGCTCAGTCTATAAACCACCTGAGATCCACCAGGGCCTTCACTAGAATAAAGCAATCTTACTGAAGGAATGTGAGAGCTGGGCCCAAATATCTAAGCTAGAATCCAATAAAGCCTGTAATATTTGTTGTCAGAATTAAAAAAGACACATGCGGCCTTGAAAGCATCTTGTGCCCACATTTTTTTAAAATGAGCTGCTGCATACTATTTGCTCTTCCCGTGTGCTTAAAGACATGAGTCAAACTAAAAGAACTCATTTGTCATGGGAGAAAAAACTACACTTGGGTGGCTCCTGATCTATAAATATCAGTTAGAGTCTGGCCTGCCTTTCCACACACTTTCTACAACTCTTCAAAGTGCTATAATGAGTAGCAAACACTTCACTTCTCACACTATATTTATGTCTGTCCAATTACTGTATCTGTGCCTCCAAGTGTTTGTAGTCATGAAGAGACAAAGGAGAGACAGACAGAAGGAAATTATAGGTCACTGCTGTAACCTATAAAAATTCCTACCAAAGTCTCCCTCTAGTGTAACCATAAACAATGTAGCAGGAAAGTGAGGAAAAGACGATAATGAGGCCATAACCTAGTGCAGATTATATCTGCTGATACTACACATGAACACGCTTAGTTATTCTTCCAACACACAAACTATTTGAAATTAACAGAGTACTCAGATATCTCACATTACAATGCCAAATCACATGAAACTGCAGAAACCACTAAAACACACATGTGTACATGCACACAACTGTCATATATTTCTATTCTAGAAAGTGGACAGTTGAAAGTGGGATGACAATCTCCATGGCACAAGGGCTCGATGGATGGTTTGAGATGTGTAAATGATTCAATTCATCTGTTGCGGTTTTTGCAGTCATCAGATCTCATCCCATTACGAACACTTTATGTGGACTGACGGGACGCTGGAAAGACAGACATCCAGACTTGTTTCTGTGTGTGTGTGTGTGTGTGTGTGTGTGTGTGTGTGTGTGTGTGTGTGTGTGTGTGTGTGTGTGTGTGTGTGTGTGTGTGTGTGTGTGTGTGTGTGTGTGTGTGTACTTACTAACGTCTAAACAAACTCAAAGAAACACTCATTTCCATACAACATATTTCTCCACTTATAGGTACACATGATGATCACACAAAGCTCAAAAATCCAGACTTGTTTCTTGTGTGTGTGTGTGTGTGTGTGTATGTGTGTGTATGTGTGTGTGTGTGTGTGTGTGTGTGTGTGTGTGTGTGTGTGTATGTGTGTGTGTACTTACTAACGTCTAAACAAACTAAAAGAAACACTCATTTCCATACAACATATTTCTCCACTTATAGGTACACATGATGATCACACAAAGCTAAACTAAGGTACACACGATTAAAAACTCTCCCTCTAACAAAACATGCACACATCTCAAAATAAACACGATAGGTATAAGGTCATCTTATAATTGACTTTTTTTGCAAACTCATGCTAATGATGTTTACTTTGCAGACAGTTTTTAAGATGGCACTGCGTTAGACAATATTTGATTGGTTTAAAAATAAATAAATTAATTAATTAATAAAGCTTGAAAGACATGCACATGATGAGCACTCTGTGCTCCAACTGTTCGGTGTGTTTTGTTTAGCCTTCTGTTTCCTTTATTACTCATGTGCTTTATGAACAGCTGTTGATATACCACAACTGAAAAGAGCACTGAGTGAGCAGGTGTGGATGTATTTCAAAAAAAATCTGCACACACAGAACCCAGACACAAAATTCAGCCTATGGAGCTATTGGTATATAGCTAATGGGTTAAATCAGGTGTGTTACAGGAGGGACAAAGCTAAACTCTACCTTTATATATGGCCAACCAGGACTGGAATCTGACACCCCTGACTTACTAAAACCATTGATCTATGACCTGCTCCTTTATGACTGTTGTAAAATACAGCAGATAGATGTGCAGGCTGGGTGTCATTTAGATAAGCTCTCAGTCATCAGGCTCATTTCTCACACATGACCACTCAAATCCCATCATCGGCACTGTCAGCGTTCTCAAGCATTTGAACACCCCCTAAAACAAACACCCTGCTGACTCACCAGTCACAAACCTGGCAACCAGTGAACTGCTACACATCAGGATCTTTTTTAATGAGAGTCTCTGGAGAGTTTGAAAGGAGCTGTTCATATTTCATATCACAGACCTGGCAACTTTGGAGTAACCTTGAGTTTCTTCTAGATTGACATGAGAGCAGCAAATAAACAAGATGTAATCTGATCGGTTTTGCCCCTATATGATATTTGTATACTAACATTCAACATACACCAACATACCCTGCTCAAACCTGTAAGGTGTTTACTTATTAATAGATTACAGTGAAGTAGAGATAGTTAGTTAGATTTGGACAGGGTCAGAACATATTTGAAAACAGATCTATCCATGATTTGAAAAGGAATTGCAACAAAAACTAGCAACTAAGGCACAAAATCCTCTTTTGTAATCACACTGTGTGGAAAGCGCACATGTGGGCTACTGTTAGGAATGCAAGGGGAGGCTATCTGTTGCCAAAACAAAGAATGAGCAGCTTGGCAGGTTGTAAAGACCTTGGGTTTGTCCATGAGAAGGGAAGGCATGGGAGAGGAGGGCTACAGTCCTTTTAATGGCTCTTCTGCGCTGATTTGTGGGACATTTGGACGCCTCCCTGTCTTCCCATGTAGTCTGGACCTGCCCTGTAGTGGCCTATCAGCCATACAGAAGCCGTTTCCATGGAGACTTTTTCAGATTTGGCCGAAAACAGAAGGCCAAAAAAGGGGGAAGTGTTGAAGAATGACTCACCAAGTCAGGAAAGGACCTTGTGATCCTGAGTGAAGAAAACTAGACAGACAACTTCGCCTAATTAATACATCTTAACATTGTCCCCTAAGTCACAAAGAGGTTTTAAATATGATTAAGTGTATTCCAGTCTTTTTTTTTTTTAAGATAACAAGTCCTTTGCTTTAGTGACTTGGTGTAGCCGAAATGAAGCACAACCCCAGTTTTTTGAATGCAACCTGAACTCGCTGCTGTTCTTCCACTAGACATGGAACTGAAAAAGAGAAAGTTAGTGACGTGGTTGGTTAAATAAGTTTAAACACTGTGCTTTCCTCTCTCAAGTCCACTGGGAAAATAATTCACTGGCATAGTTTGATAGATTACATGATTAAACTAATCTGTAACGTCAGACAGAATGAGCTGTTGAATGTTAGAGTTTAGTGATATACACTTTCTCTATCTCTCTGTCTGTCTTCAAAGACAAATCTGCCACCCAGTGGACAGAAAATAATTTGCTTTTTTTTTTATGTAGGACTGCTCATTACTCTGTTCAACACCCTTCATAAAAATAGCACATGTTGCATTTACAAATTTATTTCAAAAGCTCCAAGAGTGTCTAGAACAAAGAAAAAGCACAATGTACACTGGGTCGCAGGGTGTGTCTCAATCAGCGTACGGGTTTACATAAGTTTATTGTGTACACAAGCTGAGCCACTGAATCACTACACATTGGGGCACAGATGACTCAATTTTCAGTGACATTCAAATTTCCTTTTTAGACTGTAAAATCCCAGACATTTAAAATATTATAGTTTTATATGTTATATAAATGTCTTAGCCGACATGCTTACGTGTTTCTTCACAAGGAATTTCAAGCAGGATCACAGGCCATCTAGTGGGTTTTTTATTATGAGACTCAGACAAGCCTTATACAGAACATTAAATAAGATTAAAAAAATTTAAATAAATCAAATAAACGAAGGTATCTTAAGTAATCATTTGAGATCTAGAACAACAACAAGCTACTTACATTTATAGATGAAGATGGATGAGAGTCAAATAAAAACATAAAGATTTTTAAAATATGATGTCATTTACTGTAAGGGAACATAGTGAGCACTGATGCGACATCCCTATAGATAGATACTTTACTGATCCCGGAGGAAATTACTGATCCCGGAGGAACGAGAGAAAGAGAGAGAGAGAGAGAGAGAGAGAGAGAGAGAGAGAGAGAGAGAGAGAGAGAGAGAGAGAGAGAGAGAACTGTAAACCACAGTTAAACTACTACCTCTGTGATCTGGATAGGGATAGCTTGTCACTAACAGTCTGTCTTAAATATGTTACATAACCATGACAAGTGGAGATACAGTTTGTTTTAAACAATGGGCTTTGAATATCTCAAGGTCTGTACTCTTGACCCACATGAGTCAGCTGAAGGAATAAAGGTTAAGACCATGTAAGACCAAGCACAATGCAAACCCCCCCCCCCCAAACCATCAGTGGAAACAGACCATCATAAGATTATTAATAAGAGCACTACAATGTCACAGCTGTGCTGAAAATAATCTACATGAGAAATAATGTCTAATGCATGTACTGTTGTAGAAAATGGATAATGGTTGGCCCACTTATACATAGCAAGAGACTTACGGTCACTGATTTTAAACATACAAAGAGCACCTATATGTGGATGTACATCAAAAACCCAATGAATGTACATATTAGATAGAATTGGCACCTGAATATATATTCATCTTCATCACAGTATTCATTATATTGAATGGGAAGGCTAAATGCTACCTATCCGTTACTGGGCATAACTTTCTTAAAAGTAATGCCCAGTAACCCATTTCCATTTAACACCCCCCCCCCCCACACACACACACCCCACACACACACATACACACACATACACAAGAATCAAGTCTGCATGTCACCCAATTCTTCAGAGACATGCAGACTTGATTCTTGTGTGTGTGTGTGTGTGTGTGTGTGTGTGTGTGTGTGTGTGTGTGTGTGTGTGTGTGTGTGTGTGTGTGTGTGTGTATTTACTTACGTCTAAACTAACTAAAAGAAACACTCATTTCCATACGACATTCTTCTGCACTTATGGGTACACATGATGATCACACAAAACTAAAATAACGTACACATGATTAAAAACTCTCCCTCTAACAGAACATGCTCACATCTCTGACTTTTTTGCAAACACATGCTAACAATGTTTACTTTGCAGTCAGCTTTTACAAGCCAGTGGCTCCTGTGCTGTCCAAAACCCGGATAAATAGAGAGGGTTTCATCAGGAAGGGTATCCGGTTTAAAACTTGCTAAATTTAAACATGCATCAGTGTGAGTTCCATACCGTATCGGTCAAGGCCTGGGTTAACAACGACCGCCACCGGCACTGTTGACTTAAAGGGTGCTAGCGGAAATTGGGCTACTGTTGGTCAGGAAGGAGGGGAGAAGGGTTCATAAGCAGAGAGAGAAAAAGAAAGGCTCTAAGGTCATATAGGTCTAAGAATAGAGACTTTTAAGTTGGTACAATGACAGGGAAAGTAGAGAGCTGGCAGACATGATGGAGAGAAGAGAGGTATATACACTGTTTGTGCAGGAGACCAAAGGGGAGCAAAGCACATAGTATTGGAGGGGGATACAAACTGATTTATTATGTTGTGGATAGGAAGAGAAATGGGGTAGGAGTGATCCTGAAGGATGAGTTTGTGAGGAATGTTTTAGAGGTGAAAAGAGTGTCAGACAGGGAAATCAGTTTGAAATTAGAAATTGAAGGGGTGATGTTGAATGTCATCAGTGGTTATGCTCCACAAGTAGGCTGTGAGTTAGAAGAGAAGGAGAGATTCTAGAGTAAGTTAGATGAGGTGATGGAGAGTATTCCTATATGGGAGAGAGGAGTGATTGAAGCAGACTTCAACGGGCATGTTTGCGAGGGGAACAGAGGTGATGAGGAGGTGATGGGCAGGTTTGGTGTCAAGGAAAGGAACCTAGAAGTACAGATGGTGGTGGACTTTGCTAAGCCTTTGGAAAGGCTATAGTTAACACTTATTTCCGGAAAATAGAGGGACATGGTGTTACATATAAGAGTGGAGGTAGGAGTATGTAGGTAGACTACATTCTATGTTGACGAGGCAATCTGAGAGAAATTATTGACTGCAAAGTGGTAGGAGAGAGTTTAGCCATACAGCATCGGGTGGTGATGTGTAAGATGTCTCCGGTGGTCGAGAAGAAGAAGAGAGGAAAGACAGAAAAGGAGAACAAGTGGTGGGGGTTGAAAAAGGAACAATGGCATGAGGAATTCAGACAGAAGCTGAGAGAGGCTTTGGTGATCAGGGAGACAGGTAGGAGGGTGCTGGGTGTGTCATCTGGAAGGAGAAAAAAAGATAAGGTATCTTTGTGAACTTAGAGAAAGCATATGACAGGATGTCGACAAAGGAGCTATGGTACTGTATGAGGATGTCAGGAGTGGCAGAGAAGAACATCAGAGTAGTTCTGGATATGAATGACAGGAGTATGACAGCAGTGAGATGTGCTGTAGGTCATACAGAGGAGGTGGGGCTACATCAGCATTGAGTCCCTTTTTGTTTGGTATTTTAATGATCAGGTTGACAGATGAAGTCAATCAGGAATCTCCATGGACAATGATGTTTGCGGATGACATGATGAAACGTGAAGGTCTGCTCTGGAAAGAAGAGGAACAAAAGTCAGTCATAGTAAGACAGAATACATGTGTTTCAACGAGAGAGAGGGACATAGAACAGCAAGGTTACAGGGGGCTGAGATCAAAAAGTGCAAGAATTAAGTATTTGTGGTCAACTATCCAGTGTGACGGGAAGTGTGGAAAAGAGGTAACGAGGCAAGTGCAGGCAGGCAACTAGAGAAAAGTGGACAACCATTCATCAGGGTGCATGAAAGTGTCAGGAGTGTCGTGTGAAAGAAGAGTGTCAGCAAGAGTCCAAGGAAAGGTGTACAAGACAGTAGTGAGAAGGAGGTAGACAAGGATGGACAGGATTAGGAACGAGCACATCAGAAGGACAGCTCAGGTTGTCTGTTTTGGGGACAAGGTCAGAGAGGCTAGATTGAGATAGTTTGGACAAGCGTTTATATTGACAAAAAGATGTTGAAGCTGCCAAGAGTAGAGGATGCCGAGGATAGAGCTAAGTGGAAACAGATGATTCACTGTGGCGACCCCTGATGGGTAAAGCTGAAAGTAGAAGAAGGAGCAATGCAATATAAATACGTTCAGGTAGACTCGAATTAGTAATCATACCCATGCACGAATAGATTACTAAAATGTAACATCAACAGAGAAAATGCGTATTTTTTTTCACGGGAATAAATTGAGTGAGGTACCGAAAGACACCTAAAAGCGCCAAGAAATGCTTTCGCTTTTGATGGACAAAACGGTGTTTGCGTCATCAACCACGTGTTGGCGTTTCCATCCGGGACACGTGACACGCACTCGTTCTCCATCATGGCGGCTTCAGGTGAGATTTACAAGATGTTCCGTGCTGGGATGGGCTGTTATATATGGTTTTGGCGAGTGATGGCAAGTTGTTAACCCGTGTGTTGTAGTAGTGACGAGTTTGCAATGGCGCTTAATAGGCGCTTTCTGTACAATCACAAGGCGTTATAGAGAAAGGGTCTGGTGCGAAGCTAACGCTAACGGCTTATTATGCAAAAAGATATGGATCATCTGCATGACTCCGATTATACGCCCAAAACAAACAGTTTGCGTTGATCTGAGTTCTCAGTTTATCATTATTTGTGTTATTTAGGTGAAGACTGGATCGGTTATTTTGGTAGTGGCAGCGTTTGAATTTGTTTTCCTAGCAGTCTGTAGCTTGTGAGGTGGAAGTGTCTGACAGCACGGCTTTATCTGCTCTGCCTCAGTTTCGCCTGCAGGTCAATAAGGCGGTTTCACTAACTGCTAAACCGCTTATCGCGTTACTGTTGTACGCACGTGCACTCGAGGAAAAAAAGCCTCGAGACACAGTTGTTGTGCTCGAACGCTAAGCTAAAAACAAACATTGAGCCAGCAAGCTAACTAGCTAGCATGTCTCTCGGTTACTTAGCCGAGCCGATTATAAAGTACGTTCAGTTGCAGGTCTCAGGGTGCAGCGTGAAGGTAACTCTTGCTATCGTCTTTGCTAAATATATTTATATATCTGTTTAAAAATGATTTAGGTTTACATTACGTTGCTTTAATGTGACTTGTACAGAGACTTGCAGAGTTGTGCAACAATAAAGCTGTCTGACCTGCTGATATCAGCTGCCAAAAAACAAGCCGAGCCGCTAAAGGCCTTTGCTGATCGAATGGAAACAACAGCTACTTGAAGCTACGTCATGTTTTAAACGAAATAGAAATAACACACCTTTTGGCTCGTTGTTGGAAGGAAATAACAGTTAGACGGTTATAAAATCGCAAACGTGTTTTATTTAACGTAAACACGGTGTAATAAATCTGTGTTTGGGCAGCTAGTGAGACTGAGGTGGGTTTTTCTTTGTTAAAAAAAATCTGTCACAATTGCTGCAGTCGCTAAATGTAGACCTTTTAGTCACCGTTAACGTGTGTAGACTTAGTATTCAAAGCTTTTATTGTTGTACAGGAAGCAAAATAAAACTTTGGGAGGCCTATTGTTGTATAATGTAAAGCTTTTTTTTTTTTTTAAACAAAACTAACCAATTAAACAGAAGTAAACGTTCAAATTTTCTGTGACATACTTAATAACTGTACATTAAATGGTCAAAGCTTGTGCAAATATACAGAAAAATCACAACAGCAATCTTATTTGACTGGGCAGTAAACTGGTGATTAAGTGTACGGAATCAGGCAACTGCTCATCCAAGGTTTTCTTAACTCATACAAGTCATTATGGGCTTTTAAAATGTTGTAAAGGGCGAGTCTTTCATTATGCTAGAAAGCTTCCAGGCTTGCATATTGATTGGAGGTGTGCGTGGGTGCAGGATGGATTGGGCTAGAGTGTGTGCGAGAGCGGCCTGGATTTGGGCTAGAGTGTGTGCGAGAGCGGCCTGGATTTGGGCTAGAGTGTGTGCGAGAGCGGCCTGGATTTGGGCTAGAGTGTGTGCGAGAGCGGCCTGGATTTGGGCTAGAGTGTGTGCGAGAGCGGCCTGGATTTGGGCTAGAGTGTGTGCGAGAGCGGCCTGGATTTGGGCTAGAGTGTGTGCGGGAGCGGCCTGGATTTGGGCTAGAGTGTGTGCGGGAGCGGCCTGGATTTGGGCTGGAGTGTGTGCGGGAGCGGCCTGGATTTGGGCTGGAGTGTGTGCGAGAGCGGCCTGGATTTGGGCTGGAGTGTGTGCGAGAGCGGCCTGGATTTGGGCTAGAGTGTGTGCGGGAGCGGCCTGGATTTGGGCTAGAGTGTGTGCGGGAGCGGCCTGGATTTGGGCTAGAGTGTGTGCGGGAGCGGCCTGGATTTGGGCTAGAGTGTGTGCGGGAGCGGCCTGGATTTGGGCTAGAGTGTGTGCGGGAGCGGCCTGGATTTGGGCTAGAGTGTGTGCGGGAGCGGCCTGGATTTGGGCTAGAGTGTGTGCGGGAGCGGCCTGGATTTGGGCTAGAGTGTGTGCGGGAGCGGCCTGGATTTGGGCTAGAGTGTGTGCGGGAGCGGCCTGGATTTGGGCTAGAGTGTGTGCGGGAGCGGCCTGGATTTGGGCTAGAGTGTGTGCGGGAGCGGCCTGGATTTGGGCTAGAGTGTGTGCGGGAGCGGCCTGGATTTGGGCTAGAGTGTGTGCGGGAGCGGCCTGGATTTGGGCTAGAGTGTGTGCGGGAGCGGCCTGGATTTGGGCTAGAGTGTGTGCGGGAGCGGCCTGGATTTGGGCTAGAGTGTGTGCGGGGATTGCGTAAGAGGTTTCCATGCTAGTCTTCATGATTAAAATATAATTGGCAAGCATTGTGGAGTTGCCTACATGTTAATTTCACCGGATGCTGTTATGCCCAAGTGTGCTGCCAGTAAATAAATTAGGGCCTACCATGAACAGAGTTCTGTATTAGTTCAGGAAGCATGAGCAAAGAGATCTAGTGCACCATCATGGCATGTAAATCAGCAATAAATATACATTTTTTTCCCCTCCATATAAATTTGGATGTCCCTCTTGGAGTCCTGCGTTGGATACAAGTTTATGTGATGTGGGCTGTAGCCCGAATTATGTTTCTATTCTGCACCTTCTTATGATTTTGTACAGCACAGTAGTCATAGTGGAGACACTACTTCTAGTCTTTATTTAAGAATTTGCAGAGAGTTGTGAAATATTTTACATGTAATTTTATCTAATATGTATTTTTCAGCAGCAAAAAAGAAGGGCAAGAAGGGGAAGACCCTCACCCTAACTGACTTCTTAGCAGAGGACAGCGGAGGTAACCCTGTACCAAATTACACACCCGCAAAACCTACCAGCTGGGCGGATGAGACCGATGACCTGGAGGGAGACGGTGAGTGTTCGCACATGTATCGTGCTTACTGTAGAAATAGGGTTCAGTCAGTCTCAGATTTTTCTGGTTGCTTGTTTATTTATTTGTGTTCCACTTAATGGAACTTAATAATTGATTTATAAAGCCTGTGGTCTATACCGGTCTTGTGGCAATTTCTTATGCACATGTCTTATAACATTTGTTGATCATGTGGTTTGTTCATTTATTTAGCATGTAAATGGGTTTTATGATCATTATTCATTTTTTCCATCATCTCAAAATTACCTCAAGAACCAATGTACCAATATGATTGGTGAGTCTGATTCTTGCATGTGAATTAATGACACAAATTGCAGCACTTCATCATTGCACTAATGTTTTTATTTTTTTATTTTTTTTTTAGAATTTGCAGATAAATAGCTTTCTTACAGTGAGGTTGTCTGTATGCGATCAAATACCTGGAGCTCTGCCATCATGAATTAGTTGTTTACTCCTTCTAGTACTCAATACTTCTAGTTATTGCTGTCTCTTCTTTTTCTGTTCACTAGTTTATAGAAATTCAGCTGGCACACATCTGAAGTATATATATTATATTTATAAATATAGTTTGCAGGAAAAATCTCTGCCCCTGCTGTAGTCTTCATTAGGTTAGGTGCTAATAAAGGACCTGTGAGTTTTATCAATGTGGAGGTGGTGGATTATAATAGACCACATTTTTGGTCAAGTGCTGTGAAGCGAGACATTTCACCACTTTTTAGCTCATTATTCACATTTTACAATCAGTGTAAAGTATTACGGTGAGTATGAATTAGACAACTGTAAGCTGATCAAACATTGTGGTTCTAGTAAAGACCTCATGGTTTATTTCAGTCACACTTAATTCCTCAGAATGTATTCAGTTATTGCAATATTGTGTCCAGTCGTAGGTTTCAGTTGATTTAGAAACCGGTAGTTTATCCCTGGCTTTCTTGTTGACAGTTACTACTTCCTGGCACACAGAGGAAGATGTGTATCGTGCTCCACCCATTGATCGCTCCATCCTGCCCACGGCACCCCGCGCTGCACGCGAGCCCAACGTTGACCGCTCACGTCTGCCACGCTGCCCACCGTACACCGCCTTCTTGGGCAACCTGCCCTATGATGTGACCGAAGAATCCATCACTAGCTTTTTCCATGGACTCAATGTAAGTTGCTTTATTTTTAAGTACAGTAATACCTCGAGATACGAGCAAGGTCACGGAACGAATTAAACTCGTATCTCAAATTGTGCGTATCTCAAAACAATTTACCCCTTTTAAATGAATTGAAATCCCATTAATCCGTTCCAGCTTGCAAAATTCTACTAAAGTTGTTTTGTGTTTTGAATATGAAAAATGTACAGTACCTGTATTTTTATAAATGACAAATATTGTATAAAAACATACAGTAATAAAAGAGAATGTTAAAAAAAATGGTTTTACTTTACGGAAGAGGTTGATGGAGGAGTAGACAGGCGGAGGAGTTAGTAGGAATTAAACTTTCACTTTTGTTCACTTACTTGACTTAATTTAAGTGTAAAATAACATTAAGAGTGTACAGTAGCGATACTGTACACTCTTAATGCCATTTTACACTTAAATGGAACTTAACTAAACTTCACTAAAATGAATGAACTTAACTGAAATTCTCTTAACTTAACTGAACTTAATTGCTACAATTTCTGTTTTCTTTACATTAATTTTGCTTAATTTACTTCAGCGCTTTTCTCTTCAATTGTTTTTGCCTTTTTTGTCACTCTTTCCTCACTAACATCAAACCTGTCCGGTCGGCATAGCAGATGCGGTGTAGTCGCACAAGTTAAAAAATTTTTAACGGATCCGACGCCCAAAACCGATCCGGAGATGGTCGGCGCCTCACATAGCGCCTTTGCGACTCTCCATAGGAAATGAATGACTTCCAGTTTATCGGCCGTCGTTTGTCGTGTGCAGTGGAAAGGCGGCTTTAACCGAGTGAGACGCGGGAAGCTGAGGCAGGGGAAACAGAGCACACGTGGTTGTTGGGGATCTTTGTTTCGGCGGCGGTGGCTTGTACCTCAAGGCAGACATATGGTCGAATCACAGCTCATATCTCAAAAAATTTGTATGTCAAAGCACTCGTATCTCGAGGTATCACTGTAGTAAGTTGTTTTGCTGTAAACATTTCTTGCACCTGCGATTGTTATCAATATTACATTTATTATTTACCCATTATTCATTGGGAACACTTGTTCATGTAGTTGTCACTTTGCCAATCATATGGCAGCAGTGCAGAAACTAAAGTTTTGTTAAATTGTCACTGCATCAGTACTTTTCACCTGATTTTTTTTCCCCCATGTTCCTTTCCTATTAAAAATAATGTTATTTCCATTCTATGTTGCTTGTATTTTAATCCTCTGTTGCATCAGAAATAATAGTGTATTTTACAGAAGTACAAAACTACACAGTATGTACAGTTTTAATGAACCAAATTTTTAAAACAAAGTGTTCTGAGTTCGCTGTAGCTAGAAGACACCCTGATCGTTCCTTATGGGCTTTTTCCAGTTTGCATCATCTTTGTCGTTATTTAAATATTGTGCTGACTAGTAAACATTTGGCACATCTACGTCCTACATCCGTCACCTTTTAAGCTACTGTACCATATGCGACCAGTTGGGAGTTGCAGCTCACCTTTTACAACTTCCTAGAAACGTGCAGTAGAAATTTCTGTAGTCTGTATGACTCATGCTATTTTCCATTGATCTCTAACTTGTATAGCCAGTTAGTGAGCAGGTGCCATGACATATGTGGCCCCTATAGGTGTGTTAATAGTGTCGACTTCGCTCATGTTATGTACACTAGGTCTATATGTACAGTTGAACCCTGGAAAACATGTTTTATCTGTGTTCTAGAGCAGTGTTTTTCAATATACTACTCTTGTCATGCACATTTGGTGTGTTCCCTCCTCCAACTCAGCCAGTTTATCCTAGTTTTACTAGGATAATTAGTTGATGACTTTGGGGTTGAGGAAAACACCCAAAAGTCCGTTGGCCGTGTTCTCAAGAACAAGAGTATACATTTCTAGAGGTCTGTGCAGGGACAATGTTTTATTCCCATCTGTTGCATGCACTTTCCATTTACACATTTTATTGGACACACACAGTCCTACATGGTACAACATGCACTGCAATGCTTTTTTACGACTGTCTGTATTATAGAGAATAAAATACTAAAGGGTCAGAAGGGAAGATTGAAAAAAAATAAAACAGAATGCAATGAAATAAATTGAGAGAATAAGATAAAAGAAATTAAGATACAATGAAGTCAGCATGAAGCTGTTAGCCTTGTAGACACAAGGAACAGATTGTGTTTTTGTAAAAAAAAAAACCTTTTTCAGCACAGCAGTGTGTCTGGCAGATGTTGTGCTGGTATAAGTGTAACAGGCTCAATGTTGTTTGCAGCAGGTTTTTAACACCTTGGTGACATTGCCTGGATCTGAATCCCAAATCCCAAAATACCCAGCTAGCAATGTTGTTGTGTCCAGAAGTTACCACAGATGAAAAGCTAAGCAACTTGTTTATCCAAACTGTGCACAGAAATTTGGAAGCTCTATGTTTATATGAGTAAGTATTCTATGCCAACAAGGAAGGTGTGTTCAATAAAGCGGGCAGTAAAATGCACGGTATCTGCATGTCAAACTCTCACTCACTCACTGTAATAAAGCACAATTTAAGACTCACTTGCCGAAAAAAGTATTTGCACTCGAACTTCTCTCTTCAATGAGGATAATGTGTTGCCATACTGCTTTATTTAATCTGCTGTGTTCCTGTAGATCAGTGCAGTGCGTCTCCCCCGAGAGCCCAGTAACCCAGAGCGACTCAAGGGCTTTGGCTACGCAGAGTTTGACGACGTAGAGTCTCTGCTACGTGCACTCAGTCTCAATGAGGAGGTAAAACCTTTCAAATAATGCTGAATAAATGATTCTTTTTTTTTAATACTACAATTTGGCTTAAATGAATATAAGCTCATATTTAGGTGTATTATTTACTGCTGTTTTGTCTATACAAAGTCTGTTTATTAACAAAGATTTGCTAACTAATGGAGCCCATCAGGTGGTGGCGATCCATCTGTAACCATGACGTACCTTTTGACTGTAACTCCTTTACTTTACTTGTTTCATAGAACTTGGGGAATCGTCGGATTCGTGTGGACATTGCAGATCAGTCCAATGATAAAGGTGTGTTTTTATTAGTATATGCTGCCATCATGTCTGTTCAACTGAACAGTTATTCACAATGGTTTTTCTAAAGTAATCAGAATTGGTTATGGACGACAGTCAAGCTTGATCTTAGAACTTCTAATTGTTTAAAGGCTTAAAATTAGAAGTAGCTCTGATTAATTAAAAACCCATTTGGTTTTATTCCAAAGATGACCGTTCGATGTCAGGGCGAGATCGTAATCGTAGCATTGACATGGGACCAGACAAGACAGACTCAGACTGGCGAGCAAGGCCAAGTGGTGATGTGGATGAAGGGCCACGCAAAGACGATGGCTATGGAGAACGTGAGCTCTGTTTTAGTTGCATACAACTGTAGTTCTTTATTTTTGTTCTTTTAGTTTTTTCTCATTTCTCTTGAGGTAAACTACTTTTGCACTTTATAAATCTAACAGAATTCTATTTCTCGCTGGATTTTAGGATCCCGAGATCGCTACGACTCAGACAGGTACCGGGATGGTCCACGCCGGGACAATGATCGCTACGACGGTGGCAGAGACCGATATCGGGAACGCTATGACGATCGGGACCGCAGAGACTATGATAGAGGTGGTGCATCATTATGTTTGCTGGTTTCCATATATTGATTTTGTATAACAAAGCATACTATAAAGTGATATCAGTGACTCGGTGGATAGTCATATTTACATTAATGATTGGTTTGTAGGTCATTATGCAGATGCTTATAAAGCACCCAGTGATGCATTGTGTCATAAAATAAAGCAAAAAAAAAATCACCTCTGTCGTTCATTAATTTTAGACATCAGCATGCTTTGCTGTTAAATTATGTTAGTAGCTGACATATAACCATATAATGTGCTGATTCTGGACCCTTTGTCTAGTCATTTGTACACTTCTGCTGGTGATAGTTCACTAATGCTAGTTTAATTTAGTCACATTTTCTGACCTTTTCAGCACACCATGCACATTGCAGCTTTACTCTTTACACTAGAAAAATGTTGTCATGGACAGATATCCATAACTATATTTATAGCTAAGTAGCATATTTATAATTGTTGTCAGGCTCGTTTTCACTCCCCAGTCTTCCCAAGGTATTGTTGTTACAGAGGAAAACGTTCACAATACAAATCTCTTATCACCCAGGACTTAGGTAATATAAGCTATAGTATTTCATGCATGCAGATAAAGCTTTAGGATGAAGTGTCTTTTGTGTGTTAGGTTATGACTCCCGTGGTGGTGGTGGAGGGCGGCGTCCGTTCGGTAGTGGTTTCCGGCGTGATTATGACGACCGCCGGGATGACTACCGTGGCAGCGGTGATCGCTATGGAGATCGTTATGGTGACCGTGAAGACCGAACTGAGAGACGGGATGAGAAACGTGAGGACAGAGGTGAGACTTTACATCTCAGCCACAGATAAACTTTGTATATTCTTTGTACACTTGTGATTTAATTACATCATCTGTGATTTGTAGTCTGTCTACTTCTTCCTTTTTCTATTCGGACTTGCTATTATTTTTTGTGCACTACACATATGGTTTTGTATTGTGATGAATTAGTCGTTCCACTCTAACTGCGTTGTTGTACTGTTAACACTTTGTATTGTCCTGTGTAACGTCTGGCATGATTGGCAAGATTGTGTCTTACTGGTTATGGTGAGAGAGAATAAAGTTTTTGCTCGATTTGCTCAGGCCCTCTTCAGAGGCCCAAGTTGAACCTGAAACCACGTAGCGTTCCTAAGGACGAGGACCAGAGCAGCGCCCGATTAGCTGCCTCTAGCCGATCAGCTTCCATCTTCGGAGGGGCCAAACCAGTGGACACTGCTTCTAAGGAGCGGGAGGTGGAAGAGCGGCTGAAGAAAGAGCAGGAGAGGTTGCAGAGACAGCTAGATGAGGACAAGGGGAGGCCTGAGCGCAACCCCAGAGAGAGGTAATCTCCACATCTGATCAGAAAATCTGCATGATGGTGGTGTAAAAAAAAACAATGTAATTTGAGGGAGTACTGGACTGTTTTACTTAGAAAATACAAGTGCAGCAGTCCATATATAGTCATGTAAAATCTATTTTTATAGCTTTCTTATATCAGTTGTGTGTGTGTTTAAAATTCATATCCTTTAATTAACTTCAGTTATTTTCCTCAGACTTCAGTTATTTAAAGTCAACAGATTCTGTGTTGTTCTTTCCAGCAAGAAGAGAACATGTCAAATGTCTTCAAAATATGTCCAGTAGATGGTAGCATTGTATAAGTGTTGAGCGCTAGACACACCCGCTTCTCAGCTCATGTGCTGCAACATTGGCCAAATACTAAATATTTCTCCAAAAATATCATTCTTCTTGTGATTTCATAAATATTGGCTGTCTGGAATGTGAATTGCCTGATGTGTTGACCTGATTTGATAGCTGATTGTCCTCTTGCTGTATGGATACGAGAAGAGAAAACGGATGACTTATTCTGTTTGTAGAAGGTTGTTTGATTGGAGACAGGAAACGCAGCACAATCGCTTTATAGCTCTGCTGTAGTGTGTTGGATTTCTTTTGTCAACAGTATTGTACTCATCCATGTGCAATAGTCCCCCATGTGCTCTCTCCTCAAGTAAGTACTTCTGTAGGCTTAAGAGTTTAATTGACTACTCAGAACTCAGGCTGAATCTTAATAATTATAAGATTTTGAAAATGACAACAGAACTGTTGAGGCTTTTTAGAACTGGTGCTTACGCAGTTAACTTAATAGCAGGAAAATGTTTACTTTTTTCTTTTCTGCACATTCAGACATCCCAGTTGGCGAAGCGATGACCAAGCAACAGAGCGTTCCCGAACAGGAAGCGAGTCATCACAACCAGGAAACACCACTGGCAGAGGTGCATCATGGTTCATTATTATAACTGATTTATTCCTGCGTTGTTATTAATGTTATTTGAAAGGAAACTCACTCCTCCTGCAGGCTCAAGGCGCAGAGAAAGCGAGCGCTCTTTGGAGAACGAGGTGTTCAGCGGGCGTGATGATGAACCACCCTCTCCAGGAAGTCATGTGCCATCATCCAAGCAGGATGGGCTTTCCCTGAAGGTGGTCCCAGCCCCACCCCCTAAAGAGAATGCCTGGGCAAAGAGAAGTGCCATGAGCAGTGGCTCCTCTGAGAACGAGGTGAAACCTGGTCCGCCCAAAAGGTCAGAATCCATCCATTCAGCACTTGTCTGTGAAATATACTGATTGTTTCTCTGCTTCCAGAGAAAAGGTCCAGCCGACACTCTGGTTTATTGGCATGCTGTAGCCTGCCAATATACACATACATACACAAGAGAGAATTATAGATATCCAAAAAGGGGGGAATTCTTTTGGATGCATATTTCATTTTGACACTTTTGAATACTCATCATTCCCTCCGAGATTTTATGATTTGTTTTTTTGGTCACAGAAACGAACTCAATACGCATTCAGCCAAAGCCCTCTTCAGTTTATGTGCATTGAATGAGAGTACAACTATGAGAGAAAGTAGTGTTGTGTGTCTTTACTAGTAGCAGCTTAAAAGAAGAATCCTGTGCTTGCAACTACCAACAATTCAAATTATCTTTCAGCAAAATAGCGGAACAAAAAAAACAAAGTTGCAGCGCTCTGGACAAGTGGGTCTGCCAAATGTAAATTCAGCAACATTTTTGGCTGCATTAATCACAAAAAATAATTAAATCCAAGATGGACTGTCTAATGCTTCTTATCACAATAATGAGTTTGGCTGCAAATGAGCTTATATTTACAGCATTTGGCAGACACCCTTGTACAGGGCGACTTCCTTTTATTTCTTGATTTTTATTTAATTGTATTCAACTGAGATTAAGGTTTAAGCAGTTTGTGTACCTGGGATTAGACTACTAGGATACAAAATCTCCTAAGAGAGACTGTCTAATGCTACATATAGTACAGAATAATGAGTTTGACTGCAATCATGTTGGCTTGTCTGATTTCAGCTCTACAAGCTCAGCTGATGAGAGAGTTCCGCAGAAAGTCAAAGGTAAGATCAAGAGAAATGGTTCAGTCATCAAGATTAAATGGCCAGACCACCTGCCCCTCACACCCATGTGTGGGTCTTCCTTAAAATGTTGCCACAGCGCTCATAGCACATGATTGTGTAGAATGTCTCCGTCTCCTGTAGCATTACAGTTTTCCCTTACTGGATCTGCAGAGTCATGAAGACAAGCACTGGCCTGCACAGAGCCCTGATCAAAACATTACAGAGATTGATAGGATTTGTTATTCTTTCCCACAGCACTGCATCTGTAATAAGATGTACACATGAAGATGTGATGGTCAAGTGTCCAAAATCCTATTGCTTATGCCTTGATTATGCATTTCATTTAAAAAAAAAAAATAATAATTATAATGAAGTTTTTCTGTGCATATCCATGGTTTTCCACCCTAATCCTGAAAAGAGATGATTACATGAGTCAAACATTTTGATGCAGTTTTGTCAAATTACCAGTGTATAAAGTCCCATGAACTACGAATCATCATTGTTTGTCCTGCTCACACAAACACTTTATTGTTTTTCATTGTAAGGAGCCAACATACAGTACTTCACTTTCATTCCCCAAGTACATCTGCTCCTGGAGAGATCATATACTCGCATGCATATCTTTGGTACATCTTAACATTAAAAAAACTTCGGACCCCCGATCTATCGGAGCTTAGAAATCTTTGTCCATCTTGTTTCCATGCTTAACTTTAATTATGTGTACTGTGACATTACACGGACTGGAAAACCCTCTTTAAAACTTTCTGCCATGAGTGTGTTTGTCATGATCTGTCTCTCAATTCAAAATCCTACCCAACAAATTTTTTGTAGAAAATATTTTACTAGAAAATCCAGAAGATTGGTATGCTGGTAGGCTTAAGGAGTTTTTTAAATTACTATTAGTAACTGTAATAGGAATAATCCTTAATCTTAATAGTCAGCATTAATCCATTATTTGAGACCCAGATTCTGTTTGTTGGTATTGCACAATACGGACGTGTCGCGTTAAGTGCTGAGGGCTTATACTTTAATGATATTTTCTATAATCATTACCTTCCTGGTCAGAATTGTAGCTGTTGCTGCTCCTGTATAAAAATACCCTCAAACCTGGTCAAAGCTTGAGCAGGAGCACCAATTATTTATGGCATAGATAAGGAAATTAATGCTTCCTGTAGGTCTACATAGCATAGACAGATATATGATTCACTTTATTTTTTAACTCTATCAAAGCTACAACTGTCAATGTGTGTGTGTAGATCTATTATTAGTTGTAGACATTTTCCTTTCCATTTGGCAGACACCCTTATCCAGAGCAACATCCAAAAGTCATTAATTCAATACGATGAATACATTAACACTGGTGCACTAGGTTACAGATTTAACCTAGTTAACCTGAAACTTCTCAGTTTTTTATTTATTTATTGTTTTCAAACATGCATATAAACAAGGGAAAAAGTGCTAGTTCAAGTGTTTCAGGAAGCGGTAGGTCTTCACCCGTCGTTTGAAGATAGCCAGTGACTCAGCTGTTTGAACATCTAGGGGAAGTTCATTTCTTACCTCTTACCCTGAGAGATGATGGGACCAGTTGAACAGTACTGGTAGCACTGAGGGAGTGAGGTGCAGTGTGAGGAGTGATGAAGCACCTGGGATGATCAGCAGTTCAGTTTGTTGGAGAGAGCTTCGACTGATGAGCCGTCATCCACGATGATCTGTCCGACAGACATGCTGAGATCTGAGCAGAAGCTGTGGTATCTGAGGGCAGGAAGAAGAGTTGAGTGCCATCAGCATAGCAGTGGTGAGAGAACCCATGTGAGGAAATGACTTCATCAAGAGAGTGAGTATACAGGGAGAAACGGAGAGGACCAAGTACTGAGCCCTGTGGGACACCAGTGGAGTCTCTGCATAGAGTAGATGTCGGTCCCCTCCATGTTATCTGATATGAGCGGCCCTTCAGGTAGCAAGCAAACCATTCCCATGCTGATCCAAGACTCCTGAGGGTGGACAAGAGTCTTGACCGTATCAGTCGCCGCTGAAAGGTTGAGGAGGATGAGGACAGCTTGGCTGATCTAGCAGCATGTAGATTCTCAGAGACCGCCAGATTGGCAGTTTCTGTGGAATGTGCTGCTTTGAAGCCAAACTGGTTGAGATCTGAGTTTGTTCTGTGAGAAATAGACCGTTGATTGTACACAGTGCATTCAAGAACTTTCCTGTGGACCAGACAGCTTGTTGGTTCTTATTGCTCAATATTTCTTCTTGTAAAATCTTGTTGGTGGTGTGCACCTTTGGTTTTCTCTCCTGGCAGTAATGGGGCCATTTTCTCTGGACACCAACAACTGACCCAGGCATGATGTGGCACAAACCAGCCGAGTATGCACGCTCGATTTCATGGTTTGATATCATTAGTATTGCACAGTATAATTTGGCTGCAATTAAGTTAATACTGTCAGAGACAGAATGTTCTCTGTGAGATGAGGTGGTGCCGAGGCAGGCAGCAGTTGGTGACAAGTGGTTTGCTCATTCAATGAACAGTTTGTTTACACACAAAGTCTGTTGTACAGAAAGCAAGACATTTCAGACTGTGCTGTCACTATGATGCTTGTATCACATTTGCCGGTCACTATCAGCTGGGCAAAAAAGGTCCTATTGTGAGGTACCAAAAGAAATGCTTTAAAGAGATCAAATGTTGAACACAAGATATAATAACTAAAACTATCTTCTGTTTCTACAGTTGGTATGGGATGTATAAGTTTGATTGGATAATGTGCTTGTGTGTCACAGTATGGACGAAACACTGAGACGTTACTACCAGTTGAAGAGAATTGCACTTGACTGAATATTGTCTGCTATACTTATGCATTATTGCATTGTAGCAGTAGAATATTAGTGCTAAGACATTAGTGCAGCCCTCGACTGAGGAGCCACTGTCTAACTGCACATTGTCTGTACATGCACCTCTCCTTGCAGATGAGAACAAGGGAGATTGTCCACGCCGGGGCCGCGGGGGGGCTCCAGCTCCAGCAGCAGGGAGAGAACGGCGCAAGGAAACAGACAGGTTAGCCTCTACTGAGTAGAATTTTGGCCATGGGACAAACAGAACTATTGTCCATTTGCAGCTACCTTTAAGTCTCAAATGAATACTTAAAAAATTGTTCCATTGTGGCCTTAAAATTCCATGGCTTGTAATATTATATCCAGATTGCCAGCACTATCTAATTGTTCTGCATCATTTGCTGCATCTAAGCCCTAGCTTCTTCAGAACTTTGGGCTGTAACCAAAATGGTTCATCATTTACTAACATACATGAACCACCCAGCCTTCAGTATGTCAAGTAAAACCTTCAAGAAATGGTATTTCTAGCCATTAGATTAAGTGTGGCTGTGTATGCATGCCAGAGACTGCTGTTTCAGTCTGTTCTACATTGCTTGTAGAAAGGACGTCAGAAGAGAGCGAGATCTCAGACCAGCACCAGGGCCAAAGAAATATGAGGAATCTCCCAGTCCTGTGAGTGACAGAGCTCTAAGGCACTTTCTCTGGGTGTGACCACCTTTCCCATGACCTTATATAATTTTGCCTCTGGGTGTGCCTGTGTCTTTGTTTAAATATTCTAAAATGGAAAGCTGCTGTGTGATTACTGCTGTTTGTGTTCATCACATTTATTCAGTAAGAAGAAATAGAAAGGTTGCCATAATCAAGCATCATCTGTCAAAATCAATATTTTCCAGCTTATTTCAATAATAAGTTTTGAAAATGTTTACCTAATGTTTACCTACAAATTAAACCTAATTAGTTTGAGATTGCTAACCTGTTGCAAGACCCCAAATTATTTTCTGTTTACTGTTAAACATACTGTGCTGATCTTCACAATCCTAGTCAATGCTTTTATTCAGATTTATAAGACTTAATTACTTCCCTGAAAAATCCTAAAATTCTTATTGAATACTGTGAAGTGGAGGACCTTATATGAGCTGGTGTTGTTAATATTTGATATTATATTTTACGTTTTTTTTTTGTTGTATTTTGTAATACTGTAAGATTCCTTGGACTGCCCTCTTTTACCTACATGGGGCTTGCCATGAAAATAGCCATTAAAAGAAGAAGAGAGAAATTCTTGCAGTGAAATGGTTAGTGTGTGCATTGGGTATGAGATACGGAGTATCACTAATTTATGCAGTTGTGTATTGGAGTAAAAAGGGGGCAAATGTATTCTCTTGAACATTACTAAATTTACTCTTTTGTTTGGAGCTGCTAATTGTTCATTGTTGGGTTCTCAAAACCCAAGCCCATGATCTGCCCAAAAGTCTTCTCTTGCACACAGGATACAACAGTGTTTATCAATTTAAAGAATTATATTCACTGGCCACTTTTAGGAAAATCATATAAATACTGGGAAGGAATCAATAGCCAACATCCCAAGGTTCAGTATGTTGTGATTTCTGCTCACCACAGTTGTAATAAGTAACTATTTAAATTACTGTAACCTTCCTGTCATGTCAACTCAGTCTGACTGTGCTCTTTTTTTTTCTTCTTCTTCTTCTTCTTCTTTTTTTTTTTGCATTTCCACGTCTCACTGAATGTTTTCGGGCCATTCTTGTATAAACACTAGAGACTCCTGTGCATGAAAGTCCCAGGAGATCAGCAGTTTCCTAAATACTCAAACTCTAGCCCATCTGGCACCAACAACCATGCCACGGTCAAAGTCACAGATCAGAGATTTTCCAGATTCTGATGGAAACTAATTGAAGCTCTTGACCTCTATCTGTATAATTTTCTGCGTCGTGCTTTTGCTAAATGAGTGGCTGATTGTATACTTACTTGTCTTTACATCTGGGGACCCTAAGCAACTGCATTGTCAGCTTTGCCAGTCATGTCATATAAACCAATATATATGTATTTAATTTAATTGCTTAATAACAAATTTAGTTATTAACTAGATTTGTAAAGTTCATCGTGACAAAGTGATGTTGGCTTTGACGATGCAAGTATTCGTGCTTTTTGGAGGCGAGTGGACATAAGGGTCAGTGTTACTTTTGGAAACAAGTAGACAGAAAGCTAGGGTGCCAAAACATTTGGAGGTAAGTGGAGACGAGCATGTGATCTCATCCGAATACTGTTGAGGAAGTTCTCATTGTGCTGAGTGTTTTGATGTGTCACAAGTCCATGTTGTGCTAATTTTTTATTTTCACGTGACATCATCAGAATACCCGTGACGAAGTTCCCCTCAATGTTCTGAGTGTTCTGAATGTATCAGAGTATCACCCTAAAGGAGCTGGCCGAGTTTAGTGTAGATGATTCGAAAGCTTGCCGAGTTATAAACCTCCAAAGTTTATAATGGGACTCTATGGGGGGAAAAAGGCCACTTTGAGACCCCGTACCGGAAGTACCAGAACTCGGATAGCAGAGAAAAGTAATAGCAACAAACTTCAGACCAGGGTCTACAACATATCCCAATTTGGTGCATGTGGCTCGAAGGTCCTAGGAGGAGTTACTCTTGATAAATTTTTGTCTAAGCTTAAATAGGAAAACAGAATGTTGGCTTCTACAAAGCCAACATAATAACAAATAGAATAATATAAATAAAATATAATACATTTCAATACACATTCATGCTAGTAAGAGTTCACCACCACATCTCCACCACAAGATTAGTCATGTGACCTGTTTCCCTGAATACAAATTCAGAACTCCTGTGATTAATCTCATACTCGTTTTAAATACGGAAACCTCTCATGAGTTGTGTCTCGTTCTTTGAGTAATAATGGCAGTGATTCTAAGCATTTGGGATTTTATTGTAATTCTGTTTCAACGTGTTTGTGTTCTTTTGCTTCTCATATTGCCACTTCACTTCACTTTCATACTCGACGACCGGCATTTTTTTGATTGTTTGTAACCAAACCGTTGTTTCCATCCAGCACGAGCCTCATTACTCAATGGCCATTGGACCTAACAACATTTTGCACTTTCTGCCCCAGATAGACACACACGCTTCATGAGCTTCACTTCTTCAGTTAGTTATTTAGTTATGTAAATTGTCATATATATTACTCATCATATAGATATATACATAAATCTTTTCACCAACTAATAAAGTGTGACGACTAGTAAAGTGTGGGTGTTTTTGTGTATGTTTAAATTTATTGCGGCCCCAATAGTGACAGCTTGCAGCACAAATAATTGCATGCATAAGGTGTTCCTAATAAAGTGGCTGGTGAGTGTACATTATCCATGAATAAGAATCAATGATAAATATGCCTTTGTTTAACCTTTGATATCTTCATGGGGAAGCTCTTTACAAATGCAAACCACATCCACTTGCAAGAGCAAAAACACTTGCCCTTTTTGTTTTCTGGGTCCCAGTCTACACTACCTTAAACTTCAGGGATTATTTCAGTCTGTGAATATTCTTTTCCTGTTATCAGTAACCACATTTTTATAAACCGCTGCTATATTTGATTTGATTGGGTAGTATTAGGAAATCCGTCCAAATGTGAGTCATATATGGAAATCTCTAGGTTAGAGCAGTAGAGGGCAGCGTGTTTTGGTAATAATAATTGAGTAAGAGGAAATTATTGAAACAAGAAGCTTTTGCATTGCACATATTTATCAAATAGTTTTATTGTAGTATTTTTGGAACAAGATAAATCTGTGCACCTGTACAACTGTGGCTTTTAGAGCTTTATACTTAAACATTTTCTTACCACTACAGTTTTTTTTATGTAACCGTGGTTGTATGAAGCCCAAAAGTAACCAGAGCAGTGAGATTCAACTGGTTCTTGTGTGGTTATGCCTGCATGCCTAGACACATAGTGATGTATGGCTCAGTGTTCGCAGTACATCTCATCAAGTTTTCACCAGCTCAGTCCAGGTTCCAAATGACCAGGAAATGACCTTATCAGATACCCAGTGCTCAGTTCACTACAGTTCTGTTTCAGACAGATGATCTACAATGTTTTCCATGCTGTATAAGCATGAGCGAGCTGCCTAAATCCTTTTTTAATCTGCTCACAAAGATCCTTGAACTTTTACAGTAAATTGTCTCAACAAGCAGAAGAGAACTTGTGGTGGAAGTGAATTTCCTAGAACCAACAGTCTGACTTGAAAGCTTTTTTCAAATACACTTACCAAGGCAGCAGAGATGAGAAGAAGCTTAGGAAGATGGAAGTCAGACACCGCCACTGTATCTTGATACCATGTACAAGCAAGTGACATATGGTGGGATTTGTTGCACATACCACATGATCCGTCACACTTGGTGTACGTGTGCAAGATACAAGAACACGTCCAGATGATTCTTACCACAGAGATGAAATGAGCCTTACTGCTACATCCTCTGTCCTGTCAGAACTTTAGTTTAGTACTGATGTGGGTCAGGTGCATGACTGATGAATTTCATACAGTGTTAGGCCTAAAATGTTTGTGTAGATAAGCAAAAATGGCTTACATATAAAAGATGGATAGAATTATTAAAAAAGGGTTTAGGCATTTACACTCCAGCTGTCTGTCAATTTGCTTTGCATTCTTTCATTTTCATGGTGTGTTTTAAGCTCAGTTGAGTTTTAATATATAGCCCCGTTTGCTAATATTAAGCCCGGATTGTATAAGGATCTGCCCCAATGTGTGTTTATTGTGTGTATGTTTCTGATTATAAAGCACCCAAAGATATGTTCAGTGTAATCAAATGGTCTGAATTATTTGCATTAATGTTATACCTCTTCCAGTTTGTTTAAGCTTCTGTTCTTTCTTTTCCCGTCAGACAATTTAGACCATAAGCTGTCTCTTATTTTAATTTGGCCAAAGTCCCCAACATGGAAGACTTTATCATCTGTCATTTATTACTGTCCAGTTACATCTGATCTTCTCTCTCTTTTGGCAGAAATTCAGCTCAGCCAGTAAATACGCAGCCTTACTAATGGATGGCGAGGGAGACGACGCTGAGGAAAACTGAGAATGAGAAATTTGCAGCGGAAAAGACGGTCATAAATGAATTACGAATTAATCCTCCATCTTTTTCCATGCAGCAATGAAGGACCCAGCTCTGCTCTGGAGAAGCAGTAAAATTACATGGCAGTCTCTTTAATAAAACACCTTCTTCAGGACTGAGCAGAACCTAGTGGGGAAAAAATACCAGACTCATTTTAAAATACGAGGGTACATGGGAAGTTGGCTAAGCTAATTATTATTAATTTTAAAGAATAAATGAGCGAATGTGATCCCTTTGTTGCAGCTGCTCCGGCATACATCACACATTTCTAGCACTAGTTTATTAAAGCAGGGCATGACACAAGGTAGGTTCTTACCAAAGGCGAGTGTCTTGTTGCTTTTCAGGGTCCCCCCCCCTTTTAACTGAAAACAGACATTGGGACCTGCATGATCTGTTCAGCCGCATTTAATCTTTCAAAATCATGTCTTAAAGCATATTATATGGGACTTATATTGAAGATGATCTACTAAATGTGAGGCAGAAAGCAAACCATTTCCATACCACATATCAGTTAAGCAGTTTCCATCATTGCGTTTTCCCTCCGCAAAGTTTGAATAAGATTATTTTATCCTGCAGACCCATTCTCATGGACAAGTTTATTAAGCTACCTCTGTGGCCGGCTGTGCCCTCAGAACAAATATTTTGTATCTTCTAAGGATTTACAGCTTGTTAGTCATTTACAAAATGTTGCCCCTTAATCAATTCCTTTTAATCATTGGTGACGAATTGCTTTTTGAATCAACCAGTGCAGTTTGTGTGCATTCAGAATAAAGGTTTTAATAAAATGGTCACTATTGTGCAGTCTGTGGTTTCATGCTTTACATTTGTTACATTAAAGAGTTCTAAGAAAAACAAAGACTCTCTAGATAATACAGTATAAATGTGAAGTGACATTCACACATGCAAGCCAATCACATTTGTTTTCTTTCTGAAATATAAATAACAGATTAAATGAACCGGGTTACACTCTACTACATCCGCCTGTGGCTTGTCTAAACTATCAAGTAAGCTGATATTCCATGAAGCAGCAGAACTGAAATAAGTCAAGGGTCACTTTCTTCCTGTAACTACAGGAAGTTTTGAGTTTATCTACAGGAGGTAAAGGAGGCACACAGTCAAGAGGTCACGCACTTAATTCTTCCTGTAAGCAACATGTCTAATAAAAACCCCTAAGTGTCTGCTGCACTAGTGCTTTGTTTTAAGGTCAAAGTATACTTGTAGTTCATCCCCAGTGGCACTTGCCAGTGTGGTTCAGAGGAACATGATCTGGAGTAATGCAATCCAACATTACCATCAACATCCATGTGTAAACACTCATGTGTATTTCCTTGATGCAGTGCTGAGGGGAGATTCCCATGAAAACAAGCAAAGCAGCACGTCTCTCTCCATGGGAATGTAGAGTTTCTGCAATCAGCACATCGTGTAGATATTTTTAAAGACGCTAAGTTCAACCCAGATGGATGCAAGGAATGTACAGTTTAACCTCAGGGCATAAAAAGCCATATTCTAAAATAAAACTGGATCACGATGATTCCATTCAATTTATTCTCTTTGATTTGATTAAATTCATCTAAAAAAATCGCCAACGTGTCATGCAGTCATTCGCATTCTTTAGTTTTGTGTGGTAAAATGAATAACCCTTTTGCAGTTGAAGAATTTGCCCTTAAACCCAGGTTACAAGGTCTCATAAATAAGAGTTCATGCACTGAAGCCTGTGACAGAAAGCAGACTGGGCCATTGGAGGCAGCAGTGAGAACAGGCACACACTGTTCTCAGCCTGGACATCTGCTTGTGTGTTGTCCATCACTGTGTGACCCTGACATTTTCTCAGCATCTTCCTGCAGCTCACTCCCACATCCATCTATTCTGAGATCTGGACTCAAGGGTGCATAAATATATAGAACCAATCCAGAAACGTTTTTTGTTTTTTTCTTCTTCTCCGATTACTTTGGATGCAGATCCAGGATTCAGTGAGCCTTTGATTTTGAGCCCAGTCAGATGGTTTGTTATTTTACTCTCTATGTTGCATTATCAGCTTGATACAGGATGTTTCTAGTAGCATCTGTACCTTTGTCCTGCTGAGATCTTCTCTAATGTTTTGGTGGTTACTACCACTACTAATAGATTTAACGTCACACAGCTGTCTTTTTTGACTTCTGTATTCATTTGATTGTTCTCCTTACTGATGCACACATTTGGTTTCCTTTGAGTGTTTCTGCAGTGTTTTCCTCAAATCACCACATACAGTTCCTTCTTACAGAGAAATGCCAGTTGACTCTAAACAGATGTTTCTGTTAATACGTCTTACATTTCTCGTAAACTAGTCTATTAAAATTACTAATGGATACGCTTAAAGAAGACCTCATCTTCTATTGTTAGGTTCAGCCTGAAAAGGATCATACAGGTGACTGCACATATGGCAGTAATTTTAGGCCAATTGTGACCACAAATCCCTACCTCTGTACAGTATTTAGTGAATACTAAACTGTTAAATGCCACAGTACTATCATACACTGCAGACAGACCTAAAATATAACACGGATCATGTGACACATTTTAAGTAATTCTCTGAACCTGTCTTTATTTATGACACCCCAAAAAAACATTTTATTACTTTTTTCTTAAAATTTTTGTAATATTTCTTGGAGTGCTGTGGTATTTCTGTTCTTTGTGATGGCGAAATATACAGGCCAAGTTTGTGTGTTTTTGTACACACCCTAGATGTGGGCACAATTGTTTTGTTCTTGCACAAGATTATGCTTCTATATTCGGATCTAACCAAACCCGGGCCAATTTCAGAGTATGTTACGTACTAAGTGACCGCTGCTTTAGGTGGAGACTGTGTGTGTGTGTGTGTGTGTGTGTGTGTGTGTGTGTGTGTGTGTGTGTGTGTGTGTGTGTGTGTGTGTGTGTGTGTGTGTGTGTGTGTGTGTGTGTGTGTGTGTGGTCAGTTCCATAATGACTTTGTGTAGGGGATTATGATGGAGAATAAACTGCAGGTGGGAGGCCATGTCTTTCATACTTTTGTTTCTTATGTTGTCATTTCCGTATGGCTTATTGAAGTATACAGCATTATGGCACCGTATCAGTGCGCACTGATCTTAAGGATTTCTGTATAATTCAACTACAACTTACTGGTATTTCTTCTCTATTCATCATCTAACCCTGCAACTGATCTAGAATGTAGCTTCCTGCATTAGATTTATAACTGTGATGCTTGCCTTAAAGCCAAAAATGGAACAGCCCCCACATACCATACTTTGCACCAATTCCCCTGGGGGACGCTAGCATGACTCGACTGGGTCCATCAGTCCTAACAATTATAGAAGACACTTCCTTGATGTCTAGGTGGTGGAGTGAACTTTCCCTGGCTGTCTTAAAGATTAAAGATTTACCTCTTCACCAAGCATTTTAGCACTTATTTAATCTGTGTTTAAAAAAAAATTGCTTGACTTGTGTGTTCTCTTTTCTTGTTGTATTAAGCTCCCCACCAGGAATTGAGCTTAATGCTATGCTTAGTCCCTGACCTTGAGTGATGGATTGGAAAAAAGAACAGGAAATTAAAGCTGTGAAATGGCCAGTGCTTGACTTCAATTTTATTGTGAATTTGGATGTTCTGTTTGAGAAAATGGGGGGCACGGTGGCTTAGTGGTTAGCACGTTTGCATCACACCTCCAGGGTTGACGGTTCGATTCCCGCCTCCGCCTTGTGTGTGTGGAGTTTGCATGTTCTCCCCGTGCCTCGGGGGTTTCCTCCGGGTACTCCGATTTCCTCCCCCGGTCCAAAGACATGCATGGTAGGTTGATTGGCATCTCTGGAAAATTGTCCGTAGTGTGTGATTGCGTGAGTGAATGAGAGTGTGTGTGTGCCCTGCGATGGGTTGGCACTCTGTCCAGAGTGTATCCTGCCTTGATGCCTTATGACGCCTGAGATAGGCACAGACTCCCTGTGACCCGAGAAGTTCGGATAAGCGGTAGAAAATGAATGAATGTTTGAGGAAATTTGAGAACAGGCTACATCCATATTCTGTGGCAGCAATATAGAGGGAAAGGTTCTTTTAGATTATACAAATAATGTCAGGACGGTGTGATTAAGGTCAAGTACAGGTGCATTGCTAGCAAAGGTAATAAACTGGGAGCCAATAAGCTGGGAGACTGTAAGACATGGTTGTAAACACTATACAAATATACTGGCAGGCAGAAAAAAATCCTAGAAAGAATGTATATAATATTCTAACTTTCCACCCAACTGTTTTGAGTGTGTTTATTAAGGCTTTGGTTACCAGGGTCTTTGTATACGAAGGATGCCATTTATAGGCAATAGCCATAAAATAATTTAAATGATTATTGACAGCAGATTTGCTCAATATAGTACAGAAAGTCCATATAGTCAGAAAATATGTTATTTAATTATTCTTAAATTAAAAAGTACTGTTTACATTGACTTTTTATGTGCTGAGCAGAAGAATTGACCAATTGACTGAGAGCTAAGAATAAGCCAAGAACCTTGACGATGACGTTTATATCTTAACATCTTCCACCTAAAGACTGAGAGAGATTAAGTGTCTGCAATGTTTGGTTGCAAGTTGAGAAGGACAGTGAAGCTTATATTTGCACCTAAATGTGTTCCAAAAGATTTGCCAGAGAACACAAAGGCTGTCTGACATTAGAATATCAACTTTAGTGATGAAACCAGGTTTCTTTTTCATAGAGATGATGGATAAGTCAATGTAAGGAGGATCCTGGGAGAAGCATTTAAGGAAACATGCACTCAGGCAACTGATAGGTATTGTGTTGGTGGGATTATGGTCTCTGAATACATCATGGCCAAAAGTCTGTTTTTTAATGAAAAAATGGTAGGTTGACAGGTGATTTTTACAGTGTGTTGACGTACTAATTCCCACTAAGTCACTGTTCCCAAATGACTACCTTCTTCCACTGCATAGTGATGGTATATTCCAACAGGACAATTCAAAGTGCCATTCAAGACTTTAACCTCATTTATTTGCCACTCTTGTCTCAGTTCAACAGTACTGGTAGGTGAGTTCTGGAGCTGCCAGTGTTCTTTAGCACAGACTCAGACCTGAATCACTCCAGAGATCTCTGAAGAGATGGGAGTGTAGTACAGGTTGGATTTTGTTCCACAGCGCCTTACATTCTATTTTCTTAAACAGTCTTCCTTCCTTCCTTCCTAGCCCTGTTTCTACACTACATAATCACTCTTCTCCTCCTATTTCTTTTACACATTTTCCTCTTTTTACTACTAATGAGAGACTGCAGATTACCTTGTCCAGCGTTTCGGCCACCTGCTTGCTGGATCACATTACGTTCACTATGCTCCATCTTGCAAGTCCTCCAGCCTCAAGAAAGGTCATGTACCAAGACAGGTAGGGTTATTATCATTCTGGGGGGGGAAAGATAATTAAATTCAGTTACATTTTATTTTGAATAGTGTTTTTAACAATGTTAACTGATTGAATGTAAAATGTAGCTTCCTGCATTAGATTTATAACAGTGATGCTTGCCTACAAAGCCAAAAATGGAACAGCCCCCACATACCATACTTTGCACCACGTTCACTTTTTGCCGCTAGCATGGTTCAACTGGGTCCTACAGTACTAATAATTAAAGAAGACACTGCCTTTGTGTTCAGGTGGTGGAGTGAACTGTCCCTGGCTGTCTTAAAGATTGAAGACCAAGCATTTCACCAAACATTTTATCACTTATCTAATCTAAAAAATCCTTTGACTTGTGTGTTCTTTTTTCTTGTTGTACTAAGCTCCCCACCAGGAATTGAGATTAATGCTATGCTTAGTCCCTGACCTTGAGTGATGGAGTGGAAAAAAGAACAGGAAATTGAAGCTGTGAAAAGACCAGTGCTTGACTTCAATTTTATTGTGAATTTGGATGTTCTGTTTGGGGAAATTTGAGAATAGGATAAATCCATCCTCTATGGATATTCTGTGGGCAGCAATATAGAGGGAAATGTTCTTTTAGATTATAAAAAGAATGTCAGAATGGTGTGAGGATGTCATCAAGGTCAGACTTGTCTCGCACCTCCGGGATTGGGGATTTGATTCCTGCCTTCTGTGCTTCGGGGGTTTCCTCTGGGAAGTCTGCCCCTCGTCCAGTTCATATACATCTTGTAGACTTATTGGCATCTCTAAATTGTCTTTAAATGATCCATAGTATTTGTTTGTGTGTGTGCAATTGTGCTAGGGTGTCCCCTGGGATAGTCTCCGGGTTCCCTGAATCGCCTGGGTAGGATATGCAGTACAGAAGATAGATGGATGTTGATGTGCATTTTAGTTATGAATTATTCAGTTTGAAACACAAGGTGTTTTTTGGGGGTACTGCTGTTGTAATGTTGTGCTGATGAACTTTTGATCTGAATGGATTATTTCCTATAATTTACAAGTTAGTTCCTTTAATTATAAGCAACTTTAAACAGACATTCTTTCTTTTGAAGTTATTCAGAACAAAAAAAATAAGAGAACGTTGTAGTGAAAAGTCATCTGTCCTAAATTGTAGAGTTTTAAATATTGCGTTCAGCGTCAGTTAAGGCAGGCCACATAGTCAAGCTCGGCTATCAGCTGATGTCAATTTTCTAACCCCGCCCATCAGCTGATCTGATTCCTAAGCGCGCTATTGGTCCCTTGCAAACAGGGCGCCCTATTTAAATGCTTTTTTCAGTCTGTCTGCTTGGCTGTTTCCTCTGCATTGCTGCAACCTACCTTCTCCCCTAGCTCCTCCTTGGAACTGTGTGTTTAACTTAATCAGTGCCATTCTGTTGTCACTGATGCAGGCTCTGTTCTAAATGGGGGGGTTTGTCTGGTTGCTTTCCCAGTTGAATGGGAGATTGTCCCCCCACGAAGCTGCTGCTGTTCCCTGACTAGCTTTCATGGAGCTCATGAAAAGGATGGGGAATTCAGAACAGAGCCATACCGCCAAATGTAAATTTTATAAGCTTGCAAGTAAAAAAATGTAAATATGTCAAAGAATTGTCTTTATTTTGACTCAAGTGGTCCTGACTAAACTCTGTTACTATTGTCATAAAGGAATTTCCTTTGGGAATAAAAAGTTATCTTATCTTATCTTATCTTATCTTATCTTATCTTATCTTATCTTACCTTCTTTTATAAATATTATTTTATGTTTATTTCTATACTCTAATGGTACAGATGTTCAATTTTCTAGTGACATTTCCTCATGTTTGCTCATTAGGGATAGATGTTAGAGATTGATGTTTGAGAAAAATAGTAATTTAATTTAAACTTTACCATTTTTATTCTGTTTCTATGCTCCTATAAAGTGGCTTTGAGACAATGACAATTATTCAGTGCACTACACAAATAAAACAAATGATTTGATTTTGAATATGATTTTGAATAAACAGTAGCAAGTGTTCTAAGTACTTAAACCAGCCCAAATGAAACCAAAACCGTGCTACTGTTATAGTCACAATGACAGATTCCACTTGTGCCCTTTAATCTGATTAGATAACTGACGTGGACAGTGAGTGTACATCAGTAAAACAGGTCATCTGAGACATGTTAAACAGATGAATTATGAAGAAAATATTGCACCAATTCACCCACTGAAATAAAGTAACATATACGTTTCATTTGGGTTTTTTTCTTTATCCACAGCTTGTGTTCTTTTAACAGAAGCACTCATTGTGAATGGCGATAGCATTTATTTTGAAAAAGAGGAGAATGGGGAGTCATTGCTGGATGAGCCTCCAACCTTTATTTATCTCTCCTTATTTGGAATTTTTTCCGTAGTTTCTATTTTAGGAGTTCTTGTCAGGTTTCGTTGTTCTCCAAGCTTTTTTTCCTTCTACTTTGCAGCGATGCCTAATTGAAGGAACCCGAGGATAAAGAAGTTAGAGTAATGTCAAAGATGTATCATTTATCTGACTGCTAGTGTTTAACAAAACCAATTTATCATTCAAATCATATGTAGTATGCATTAGTTTTTTCCTGTCCTGCTGCAGCTTCCCTTTAACAGCCTCACCAGACTACTGGCAAGTAGTGAGAAATGTCTGCAGAAACAGCTGTCTATGTTCTTGCCAAAAAGTACTCGACTGTTGACAGCTGGATGAGTTTGCATTCTCGCAGCATAGTCAGCCTGCAGGTGGTGAAAAACACATTTCACTTGTTTTCACTACTGCATATCTTTAGATATCATCATGTGTCACATCAGAGACTCACAAACAGAAAAACACCACAAATGATAACAGTATTGCTTCCGACACTAGATTTTCACAACATTGTGGTAAATTTCACCCATTTTTCAATCAATTTTGCCTTCAATCTTCCAAGGTCACAATAAAATTGACATATATTATATTTTGGTTTATCGGTCCATCCATGTTCCCTTTGCTGACGTGTAATGCCTTGGCACTGTTCGCCGACAAACAAAGACAAAGCAGAGATGTCATGATGTGTTCACCTTCCACTGCTTTGCATGTTGTTTTTGGAATCAAGCACACAGAACTAACCCTTTATCCAAACATGAGGATATAAATTATTGGCACAGAGTTATATTTTTGTTTTGTCTGACCTGAGTTTATTGCTTTTAGGGCTTCATGGGGTGAGGGAAAGGAGATTATTGCAGTACACTTGCTCTCTGTGTAATTCTTGTTCCTGCTGCTTTCATGTCATCCTGCAACTTTATTCTTGTGACTGCCAACTTTTTCTTTTCTTTGTTATCATTAGCCAGAGAGAAGGATATGAAATCCTGCATCTTGCACTTATTAGAAGATGATTAGTTATGGTTTTGTTGTACTGGCAGGGATGTTCAAGGCCTCTGGCACTGTAGCTTTTTCTCTTCCAGTGTCATGTTGTCCGTGAGAACTTTAGGAAATTCTGTCAATATGTCGAACATGTTGCCATGTTGTTGTGTGAAATTCTCTCAACAAACAAACCCAAAAATATTTTCTGCAGTATTTCTATATAAATACAGTATATGTATATGTAACCTTGTAAATAATTAAATTTAGGAATTTCTACATTAAATTAAATATATAAAATTGCAAACATTAACCCCACATGTATAGACAATAGGTCTATAGGACTTTTATGTATTTCTTTAGTGCTTTTAAATCCCGGTAATGTCCCAGGTCATACAGTACCAATGGGCCCAAAGAGAATAACACAAGGGTTAAATTATTGGCCAATTTATTTTTTCCTAACAATTTTTCTAGTAATCATATCGCTTTTGATTATGAATACAAACATTTTGTTCATATTTATTAAATTTATTATCAATAGAGCAATGGTAGCTCAAGTGTTTAAGGCTCTGGGTTGTTGATTGAAGGATCAGGGTTCAAGCCCCGGCAATGCCAAGCTGTCACTGTTGGGCCATTGATCAAGGCCCTTACCCCTCTCTGCTCCAGGTGCTGTATCATGGCTGACCTGCACTGACCTGCACTCTAACCCCAACCTCCAAAGTTGGGATATGTGAAGAAAGAATTTCACTGTGTTGTAATGAATATGTGACAAAATAAAATCTTCTATTCTATCTATTTTATAAAATGTGTGCAAATTTGAAGTGAATTTGTAACCTAAAAATATATTAAAAAACAAAACAAAAGTCTGAATACTTATCTCCCATCATTGCATGTAATGCTCATTTCTGCATTCATATGAACACATGGGACAAGAGATAAGTTGTTGTTTTTTTTTTCCCAAAAACACTTATTTGCTTGTTAAAGTTGATTTTCTGCATTTCAGGTATACTCGCTGTTGTGCCAAAGCAAATTTATCTAGGTCTAAAGTTGTGTATGGTACATGTTGGTGATTTGTCAACATATAAAACCATGTGAATCATCAAGCTAAAAGTTAGCCTGAATTGCTAAGCTAGGCCCTTTTTACCAAAATGGTGACTATGGGGCAAATTGAGCCAGATGATGTGGGGTAAATTGAACCAGTGGTTGGATCAATGAAGAAACCTTTGCAGAGTTCTTTGAACATCTGGTTCACCATACCAAGTGCTCCTCTGACCATCTCATAGTGCTACTACTTGATTTAAGCAAAGAGAAAGGGGATTGTTATGCTCACAATTCCACCCCACACATCTCATCGCCTGCAGCTTCTGGACAAGAGTGTCTATGGTCCATTCAAGACCAATTACAGCCAGCATATACTGTACCACATCCCTGTATGTGGGAACGAGGCTTTCATGTCAGCAAGGACACCATGGAATATCTGTTCTGGATTCAGGTCCACAGGAACTTTTCCTTACAACAGAGATATTTTCTCTGATGTAGAGTTTGAATCATCCAGGGTGTCAGACAGACCAAACCCTGATGTGCTGTCTACTTCTGTAGAAGATCAACCCATGGCTTCAACCTCCACCTCTATGTAGGATCTGTCCCACTGAATGATGTGCTGAAGAAGCTTCCTAAACCTTGAAAGGTTGGACTTCAACTTTAACTGGTTTGTTTTGTGTTGTTTGAGGTAGCTTTAATAAATGGCATTGTTTGGAAAGGTAAGTGTATTGTTAAATAACTTTTTTAAAAGTTTTTTTTGTATTATACTTGCATAAAATAGGATGGTCAATTTACCCCCAAATGGCTCAATTTACCCACTGACTGAGATCAACTTACCCCTAGCCTGGGGTAAGTTGAGTCACATGAACACTTTTTTTCTGAGGTCATATTTTCAAGGATCTATGTCATAGGTGCATTCTTATATTTTCAGTTGATAGGCAACATCCCAAACTAACAGTAGATGTCTTCGTTTTACTTCTGTCTAAATTTCACTTGCCTGGAGATCCACATAAGTAAAATCTGGCTCATCCTACCCCACTCTCCCCTATATGTTCCCAATTAGATTAGATTAACTCACAAATGGAAAAAATCATATTGTATGTGTGATACTCAACTCTGGTCATCATTTTATGTTTGTCTGCCTGATTAGTTGCAGGTTGTTTTTCCCCATCAAAATCAAAATGTACCTAAGAATGCAGGCAGCAAAGTAAAGCAAGAATGAGGGGATACAGGAAACAGAGGGAGGGATGGAAGCAAGAGGGCTTCACAAATATGAATGGAATTTGTTTTAACATGGGGTACGATTTGAAATGCTACCCCCATTCTACTACATTCTACACACACACACACACACACACACACACACACACACACACACACACACACACACACACACACACACGATAATAAAGAGTTAGAAAAACTTCTAACATGTGAAACTTATTTTAAGAAACAGTAAACATGCTCACATTGCTGCTGTGGTCTTCTGCTCTCTGAGGCCACAGCGAAGGAATCCAGCGCTGCCTCAGAGAGTTCAGCACAGGGTTGATGTTGCTCTCACAGTCTCACTTACACACGAGTGTGTGTTCTTGAGTTCCGTAATGGCGCTTGCCAACATGGATACCAGCTGAGCCTGAACTGTGGCTTTCTCCACTTTCCCAAGCTTTGCTGTTGCGGTCTGCTTGATCATTTCTGTCTAAGGAACATCTCCGCTTCGCTTACCTTGCCAAAAAAATCTCTGTGTAAATAAAGAGTGAAACACATATCCTGTTCGAGGTTGAGGGAGAGGATTAAAACAAAAAAAGAAGTGGAATGACATTGCAGGAAATGGGAAAAATGTGAAGTCTGGAAAAATGCACTATGAAAAGAAGAGGTCAGAATAGTTAAATAACGCTACAGGTGTGCAGCATACAGTATATTCAGCAGAAAGAATGATAGGGAGTCAAAGAGGCAAGTAATATACCTGTGTGTGTGTGTGTGTCTTTGAGTGAATATAAAGGTTTGTATGTGTGTGTTGAGGAAAGTTGGGGGTGGGTGCATGAATAATCCTCAGACTTCAAGTTAGACCTTGCGTATGTCTGCGTGAGTGGTGATAGAAATTAGACTGAAAGGATCATTTGCAGCAGTATGTGTGTGTTATTTCAGGATGGAGTGAGTGTGAGCTGGTGTGTGTGAATACATGAGTATGTGCTTGTTAGAAGGAGCGCCAGCAGAAGGGGAAGGGCCTCGAGTGAGTCGACAAAAACAGCTGCCCCAGTGTAGTCAAGCAAACACGAGCAAGAGGCAGAGAAGCGAGAGGAGAGGGAGGACCAGTAAGGTCCAGCATACTTTTTTTTTGTTTTTCTTTTGTTTTTCTTTTCTTTTTTTCTTTCTGTATAATAATAACAAAATCTTGAGTGTAAGAAAAGTGCAGCATAAATAAATTATTGCATTATTATATGGGTTGCACCCTGTGTACGGATTGCTGTGGGGACGAGCCGGAGCCAGAGGCGCTCAGAGGGACACTAAACAAGGAGAGGACACACAACAGGATCAACATGAGACTCACCAAGGTGAGTTACAGCAGCACATGGAGTTCTCATGTAATGTATGTGCTGCTTATTTTAATACTTTCTTTGTAGAATCGATGGCTTATTTATGGCTTATTTCTCATGACAATGATTTTGAGCTCTTGTGCCTGATTCTGGAGGAATATTGCAGTCTACAGGAGCATTTTCACATGCACTTTTATTCTTCTAACTTCTTTGTACATATATATTCTGTATGTTTGTGCACAAATATCCCCCACACATGCACTGTTCAGTGTTCTGGACCGTGTGAGCAGAGATGGAATGAACTATGAGTGTGTGAGAGAGAGAGTGTGTGTATATGTTTACAGGCCTAATCCCTGAGGCTTGCTCACATGCTGTGCAGTGTGGGAATGTGAAGCCCTCTGTATGATGACACATTTGTAGTCGACCCAACGATGGAGGCCTGGGAATTAAATTTGTGTGTGTGTGTGTGGAGAGAAAGCGAGAGATCCTGAAACCTCTCCTCTCTGTTGGATTTATTCCATCACACTCATTTCATAGTGCTGTGGTCTAGTGTCTATGCCCAGATGCATAACTGAGAACTTTTCTACCGAAATTTAAGCGCTACACGTTAGTTCCAGTCTCGTATAAGTAAGATATAATAACGAGGCTGTCCATTTTTATATTCATATTTTAAAACCAATGTTTGTGGTTTCTTTTGAGTTCTCTTGCTGAAACCATAATATTTGGTTCCACATATTTTTTTCATCGTGAAACTGGTGGAATTATTGTTAGTTACAGAAAAGGGTTGTGGTGGTGCATTAAAACAGCATGTGATCATGTCAGGAGTAATATACCTCATAAGTCTATTGTCATAAAATGTTCGTGTATATTCAAGCGTCACAAATTTAATAAATGTTGCAGTGCATTCAATCATTACAAGCCTATAATGCTTGAACTAAATCCATGCTTCATCCTCTTCCAGTAAGCACATGAAACAAGGATAGCATTGATTCATTTTAACTAGCATGGTTGGCATTGTTTTGACGTAAACAGAGATGACAAATGATGGATGATTGAGTTATTTGTCTGTGTGGATGCCCACACCCAGTTGAAGTCTTGTGAGAGCAACAATGCTCACTGTGGATTTTGTTGGGGTGGTTTACGCTATATTCCTGGAATATCCTTGGAATGACGAGCCTTTAACAAGTGCTAGTTTATGGCAGCCATAATCCACAGGCATGTGCCATAACACCACACAGGAAAATGCCTGGGTTACTATATATATGTGTGTATATATATATATATATATATATATATATATATATAGATATATATATATATATATATATATATATATATATATATGTATATAAATTCCTCTATTCAAGAACAGTGTTGTATGGACGCTGTGATTGCATATATGCTTTTCATTAGACGTTACAATGGTAAAGGCTGCTGCATGAAATGTTTTGCTTTATGATTGTTTATTTTTAATAGATTAAACTACGTTGGAAATATTTTTAGCCAAACATATGCTTGGAACACATTTGAACCCTTTTCCAGCATGTTGATATGTAAAAATATTTAAATATTTATTTCATATTTTTATTCACATAATTTAAAAAGTGTTGCTTCAGGAGTAAAACACAATGAGGGGTGTATGTTGGTCATTTTCCTATAACAACATATCTGAAAATGTTGTATTTCTCTTATACTACAGCAATTTGCCAAAACAATTTTGTATTTATTAAAGAAGGACACATAGCACATTTTTTTCCATCCATATCACTCTTTGACTATTGCAAGTGTTGACACTAAAGACAACTTCTATACATACTAAATAATCTTTTACAACAATTCCAAGTTGTGTGTGTGTGTGTGTGTGTGTGTGTGTGTGTGTGTGTGTGTGTGTGTGTGTGTGTGTGTGTGTGTGTGTGTGTGTGTGTGTGTGATTGTGTGTGATTGTGTGTGCATGCATGCGTGCGTGTGTGTGTTTTTTTATGTGTGTGTGGGAGTGTGTGTGTGTGTGTGTGAGTGTGTGTGTGTTTGTATGTGTGTGTGTGTGATTGTGTGTGCATGCATGCGTGCGTGTGTGTGTTTTTTTATGTGTGTGTGGGAGTGTGTGTGTGTGTGTGTGAGTGTGTGTGTGTTTGTATGTGTGTGTGTGTGTGTTTGTATGTGTGTGTGTGTGTGTGTGTGTGTGTGTGTGTGTGTGTGTGTGTGTGTGTGTGTGTGTGTGTGTGTGTGTGTGTGTGTGTGTGAGTGCTATTGCATGACTGTGGGTGTGGGAATATGGAGGGTAAGAATAAAAAATGGGAAGGAAGAGGAAAACCACTGATGTGATTTCACCAGTTTCTCAGTGCCACTTCAGTCCACACAGGTCACAAAAACAAACCTCTATCATCTGGTCTGCATTCTTTTGCTACTCATGAAAAAAAAAATCAAGTCCTCTCTACCATAGTGATGTGTGTGGATCCAGATGTTTTGGGAATGAGATGGTCATTAACAGGAAAAGAAGGAATGGGATTCGGCTGCATAAATTACAGAGTAAATATTCCAATCAATCCCCTGCTTCCTTACAAATTGTGACATTCATATTCCTTCATTTATGTCCTTCTCCAATCCAACATAAGCATCTTTTTTATTTTTCTGTTGTTTCTGTTTGCCCCCCCCCCCCCCCCAACTCCACAGCTGTACTTGATCAACGCCTGGCTTTTCTCTTAGCCAATCATTTCTGTCCTCCCTCCTCCCGCCTTCATTTCCTCTACCTAAATGTTCCCATCTCTCTCTCTCTCTCTCTCTCTCTCTCTCTCTCTCTCTCTCTCTCTCTCTCTCTCTCTCTCTCTCTCTCTCTCTCTCCCCTTTTTCGCTCATGTTTTCATTCCCCCTGTCAAGAATTCCATCATCTGGCCTCCTTGACCCATTAAAGCAACATTACCTCACTGAATGCGTCCCTAATCTGTCCTTTCTCTTCAGGCCAAGCTTTGTATAAAGCTTTAAAGGATTTCTTCAAATTTACACTTTTGGACAGACTGATGTTTTGTACGCTCAGAGGTCATTTGTATGCCTTAGCCTTCATTTTTTTTAAATGTCAAGAGGGTCATGATTTCTGTCAGTAAATAAAAGTCATAGAAAGGCATGGCCACTAAAACGTGATTTCACCTGACCAAACCTGCACAGTGGACTCTACTGTTGTGACCTTTTGAGGTCTAAACTGGTTCGTCTGTCCAGTTCATCAGCATGGCTGTATCTATCTGTTCCTCCTGTTCTCTTTCATACTGAACTCTTTTTTTCCCCCTAGAGAACAGAAGGGAAACAGGAAAGAAGGGACAAGGCTACAAGCCGGAGAGGGAGGGGCGAGAATTCTTACTAAACCCTTCTAATAAACAAAGGCTTTTTCTTCTCCTTGTACCCTCTTCCCCTTTCTTCCTACTCCCTGTGGTTGTATAAAATACTGTAAATTCATGTCCACGTGGCTCAGTGACTTGAGGAGTGGGAACATGATTCATTCTTGGTACTTGGATGTTTGTGCTTCTATTCTCTCTTATTGGGTGAGATCGTGAGCCCCTGTGTCATGTCCCTCACATCTTCTCATGCACTGACTGTTGTTTTTTCTCCAGTTTCCCTATCTTTTCTCTTTTTCCCCTTTACCATCTCTTTCAGTGTCATTTAGGTCATTTTATGTAAAAGTAACATTTGTAAAAATGAAACAGGTTTGCTTCCATGGTAATGGGTGTAATAATTTATAAGGAATTTGCTTTATTTATTTATCTTGATTCATAAATTCATTCATTCATATTTAGGTACTGGTTTATCCTGGTCAGGGAAATAATGGATCCTGGAAACAGTGGGTGTGATTAATTTCCTTGTTTTGTTATTTCAGCTATCTCCAGTTTCACAATGACACTTGGGTCCAGTAGAAAACTGTACGATCAGCAATCTAAGACTCTGATTCACTTACAATGTAACTCATCTCACATCTACACAAGTTGGTGTGGTTGTTTGCTTGCAGCACATTTGAATATTTGATACTTTTGGGCTCAGTTCAGCATCTTTAAAGCTGACTCACTGCTATACCAGGGTCAAGTATAATAAAGATACTTGATACTTCATGACTTACTTACCTCAGTAGCATTTTTTCATTTTTTATTTTACACTCCGTGTCCTGAGTGATTGTGTATGCTTTTGTATATATATTTGAATAGGCATGGTTATACTAATAAATTCACATTTTAGTCAATTTTACTAATAAGTCTGAATGATGCCTGTTATATGACATACATTTATTTGGGTGAGACATTGCTAATGTCTGAAAAGGTATTGTTTACATTGTCTGTTGTATCTCTATTTGTAACCTTTCAAGTGAGACGTTTTTATTAGCTATCTTCCAAACTAAAGTCAGTTTTCCTTCTATGTTGACACCTGATGTGTTTGTGCACTTTTGTGCAATTACATTGTTCACCACTTGGTGTCGCTGTCGGATCCTTGTTTAGTGATAAAAAACTAACAAATATTGATTATATATGTAGGTGTGCTGTTTCTAAAAAGGACACAATTTTGCATAGATTTGAAAGGAAAAATACATAAAAACAGTCATATTGCCTGAATGTTGCACATCTCTGTGTGTTGAACAGAATCTTTGCCATTTGCTTTCTACAGTTTTTTTTCCATGCAGTTTTTTCCATGAACATGCAGCTGAACAAACACTCTCAGAAATAAAAATGCCAGTTGTTACTTTTCCTTTCTTTCAACATTCATTTCAACACCTTTTGTACCTCTAGAAGGTGTTCTGCACCTTTATCTTCTATAATAACGCTTTAAAGGCTTATTGGTGGTTCATAAGTTCCAGTTATGTAGCTTAAATGACTTCTTTTTAAAGGTCAGATACTCTTTTTATTTGGGAGATGTGAGTGTACCACTTTTGTTCACTTGATTGATATTTATTCTTGTTGATTTGTTGAGCTCTGGCGCCAGAAGATGAGAACAATCTTCCATTGATGCCCTATGAAACTGGTTCCGCCCATTTTCACATTCCATCCAATCAGAAACGCGTTCTCATCCGCGATTTATCCAATCAGAAAAGGGCGCTTCAAGAAACCCATTCTACTGCGTTTATTCCGCCCCTGAGCTCAGAGTTTGAGGGAAAGTAATCATGTAAGTCAGTAGAACTGTAGCTGCTGTAAACTATCTACATTAACCTGGAATGTATTAAACCTGTTTAAACGCCACCATTTTGTACTGATTTGAGAAGCAACATGAAAAAGGTAAGAGACAGAAAATATAACCTCATGTGTCTCTGAAGGTTTTTTTATAGTGAACTTCTAATAGATTTTTCTGGCACGGTGAAAATCATGTCCTAATTAAATGTCACCTTTTTGTGGACTTATCATAACTATCATCTCTGTTGTCATTCCATCAGCATCTTAGTGACGGAAGCGTGTTTGCGCATGCGCACTGATTAAATACTGAGGACTTGGATTTGTCCTCTTCTGTATATAAAGTGTTAAAACACAGATTTAACGAGTTCTGTTAAACAAACCTGCTAACAGAAAAAAAAAAAGCTTGTGGCTTTTCTGGTCTCTGTTGTACGGTAAATGCGTCAGACAAAGTAAAACCTTTATTTATTTTGTTTTGCAGAAGTTTCTCTTTAAATAACCAGAAACTTTTATTGCGCTTGTAAAGACGTCCTAATGTCAAGCGACCCTGTGCTTGTATGCTGCAGGGTTGTCAAGAAACATGGAAATCCGCCCAGAATCCTAACGTTTCTTATTTCCGTAACAGTTCTGTAACATTTCTGCTTCCCAGAATCCTAACAGAAAGCTGTGGTTCCAGGAAAATATCCGGAAACAATAAGAATCATATGAGTCCCGCTGTGGTGCGCGTTAATGATCCGAATCCCAAATTACATTCCGTCCCTTCATGCGTAGTACCACAAAGGTTATGGTATGTAGTGCAGATGTAGTGCGCATGTAGTGCAGATGTAGTGCGCATGTAGTGCAGATGTAGTGCGCATGTAGTGCAGATGTAGTGCGCATGTAGTGCAGATGTAGTGCGCATGTAGTGCAGATGTAGTGTGCATGTAGTGCGCATGTAGTGCGCATTTAGAGGGGCATTTGGAATGTGGCCGTTGGTTACTAATGGCAGCTGCGTCACAAATTATTAAGCGCTTCACTGGAGACGCTTTAATTTCACGGTCTTTGCGAATATGAAGGACGAATAAGATCATGTGATCTCTCTCTCTCTCTCTCTCTCTCTCTCTCTCTCTCTCTCTCTCTCTCCCTCTATCTGTGTGTGTGTGTGTGTGTGTGTGTGTGTGTGTGTGTGTGTGTGTGTGTGTGTCTGAGTGTCTGTGTGTGTGTTTAATCAAGACTCTGTTGCAGCAGTGAAGCACAAAGTTTCCCCTTCCAGTGAGTTACTAGTCACATTACTGTAAAGACCTCATTTGAAACACCACCAGTGGACTAAGGCACTGATCAAAGAGACAATAATTGTTCAGCACTGTACACACACATCCTTACATCTGTTTTAAAGGTTGAATAGAGAGTGAACAGATCTATAAAATTATTGTCTGTGTGACCGCTAGCAACAGTCAGCATAGGTAAATTATTTGGACAGGAGTTGAATCTTTTTAACCATATCTGTTTGAGCACGGTTTACAGATGAGGAGTTGAGAGAGTTGGACAGTCTAAAGCGCTGCTGCATCAGACTCAAGCAAATGTGCTGCTATAAGCAGGTTGTCAATGGCACAGTGGTTAGCTCTTCCAAGTTTGGGGTGCAGTCATGCAAAGTTCTCTCCATCCGACTGGAGGTGTGCTCTGGTTTCCTCCCCCAGCCCAGGCTGATGTTCTGGTGTTTGTGCCTTCAGTGCGGGCAGTCGTGGCCTAATGGTTAGTGAGTCTGACTCGTAACCCGAAGGTTGTGGGTTCGAGTCTCGGGCCGGCCACGACTGAGGTGCCCTTGAGCAAGGCACCGAATCCCCCCCCAACTGCTCCCTGTGTGCCGCAGCATAAATGGCTGCGGGAGCAGCCCGGAGCACACCCGGATCAGCCCACGGAGCAGCCCACTGCTCCGGGTGTGTGCTCACGGTGTGTGTGTGTGTGTGTGCACTTTGGATGGGTCAAATGCAGTCACCATACTTAGCCGTATGTCACGTCATTATCACTATCACTATCAGTGGATTGGCACAGCAATGTTGTGAATCGAGTCCCTTGGGTTAGTCCCTGGACCCTATGTTGGATAAGTTGTAGAGAAAATAGACTGAACTGAATTTTGAGAAGTTTATAGTAATACAGACAAGACTGCCACGTGCTGTCTCTGCTGCTAGTTTTTTCTTGTGAAGTCTTGCACTGAACAAGAAAGAAGAACTAAAGGAAGCTGATCCTCCTGGAATTTGTCAATTAGCCAGCACTAAGGTTCATTAGGAGTTCCTGAAATGCTTCAGCCTAGTTCTCGACAACGCCTCCCTCGGAGCACAGTGGCCGTTTTGTAGAGACTGTGGTATTTTGGCACGTTCCTGAATGCACAGCCTGCATACAAACAGCCAACATTTACAGCAAACATTTGGAAGAGTGTTGATCAGATTTAAACTAAACCCCTTTTAGACCTTGCTGGCAGTGTGGTGCTGTAACACTGAGGATTTACTAAAATACCTCACAGAGGATTGACTTTCATTACCTCTGATGTTCGGAGAGAATCTTCTTTCTCTTTCTGTGGTATTTTGCTGGGTATTTTAGACCTAAGAGACTTCTAGCAGAGATTTATCTGACCTGCCTTAACTCGCATCTAGCTGCAGAAGAGAGAAAACAGCTGTTTACCAAAGGGAAATCCACACACTGATGTAAATGTGCTGGCTGGCAGTGTGGTGATAACTGCAGTTGTTATAGCAGCAGTGATCACATCGGTAACAGCCAAGTGAAAATTGCTTTCATATTTTGTAATCCCAGTGAATTTCTAAGAAAAACGTCTGTAAATGTAGTCTGTAGTCCGGAAATGACTAAACAGTCACGGCAAGAAAGACAAGAAAAAATAATATCAACAGATAAACAGCAGCACTTTGCCTTGGCTGCGAGTCTACACGTCTCTGGACCTGCACTGGAGGAATGAACACCATTCCTCGTAACTAAAATAGGTGTTCAGTTGGGTCGTGTAGCACATCAAGGCTATTACATTAATCCTGAGTTATCCTAAATCCATTTAACTCTTGTGTGGTGTTAAACCTGGTGTTAAAGGTGGACAGTGTGAAGCAAAGTGCCCAGCCAGTGGATGTTGTAGCCCAGTGGTTAAGGTGGTAGACTATTGATCAGAAGGCTATGGGTTTGAATCCCAGGACCAGCAAACTGCTACTGCTGGGCACCTCAGCAACACTCTTAACCCTGTTTGCTCAGTTGTGTACAATGAGATTAAACGCTGTAAATGTAGTGCCTCATATCACCTGCTTTGTACAACAACAGGGCTGCTGTACAGCAGAATTTAAAAGTAAAATATTGTCAAATAATAAGAGAGAAAGTACATCAGTAGGAATAAAGTGGGGAGGGGTTTATTTTTAACCGTTACAGATTATTAAAAAGGATTTATGAGGCAGGAGACAAGCTGCTATTTAAACTTGATATGTGCAGTATTTATCCCATCATGGTTGTTAACCCACCCTGAAAAAATACATACAAGTGCATTAACCCAAGGTTTAGGAATGTACAGTATGACACATCAGATTATTAATTAGACAGGATTATGGTTAACCCTGTGTAAAGTGACCCAGGGTTATTTCAAGTGTGAAAAGTCTTGTCATTTCCTGTGGATGGGGAAAGACTTCCTGCATGAGACCATTCAAATCAGGCTAGAAATATTTTATTATAGGTTAAATGCGACCAGTCTGAAAATCTTTGGGTATTGTTTTTCCTTGACTCTGACCTGTAGGTGGACAATTGGACCTAAATAATACCAGCAAAAAAAGTGCTTATTTTAATGTGATGAAATCAAACTGCATAAAAAAGTAGTGAGACTCATGAACAGATAAAGAGCCAGGTGCTTTCAGTTATCGAGTAATAGGATGTTATGAACAATAGCTTGGCAAAACTGTCCCTGCACGTGTGTATTTTTGTGCGTGCTGTGTCTGGCTTGTGTGTTTGGTGACTCTGAGAGATCCACCTTTCCTGATGCATGTATCCCGTAGTCTCGAAGTCTCCAGTCTTCATTCTGACTTTAAGGAAAGAGAAAGCTCTGTAAGCTGATAACATTGTGTCCTTCAAGTTTGTTCTTGATGAAAAGAACTCCTTCTAATAGAGTGTGTGTAAATAGTGTGTTTCAGTCTGACATGACACAGGTCATGTAGTGTAGGGTCATGTAGTGCAGTGACCGTACAGCCAGATAAGAGAACATGATGCTCTGTGTATCCCATGTTAGGATGTTAGGAATAATCACCAAATTACCTTCTTTAAGTTAATCAGAGAAGCTTCTTACGATGATTGATGCATGAAAGTAATGAGAACAGCTTTATGTTTGTCTTCTGTAATCCTTTGCTCTTATTTGAACTGATGGTATGATGCAGGTGTATATAGAGTTACACGAGTAGAAACTGACCTGTTTTTTAGCCTGTACAGTTATGTAAAATCGGTTATATGTACTGATGTAAAATATCCCAGTGGATAGTGTATTAATCACCAATACAGCTGAGCCAATAATAAAGTGTTGAAAGAAATGAATAAAGCCAGCTGTTTTACTGTGAAATTATGTAACAACCTAAAATATATATATAATATATACTGTATATATATATATCACCTGGGTCAGAATACTAATAGACATGAAGGAGAGGAAACTGATTAGAAAAGTCTATTCTTTAGTTGATTACAAATGAAAAGATGCACAGCATAAAAAGTGTCACTACAGTGGTGAAGTTTCCTCATAAAATCTAAACATGCTTTAACAGGGTCCGTGGTTCTGTGTCTAGGAAGGTAGTTTATAATGGGAAGATGTTTAATCTGCACTCCATAATCTGTAATAGAGGTTTTAGAGAGTTTATGAAGAGCCAGTGGCATGGAAACTTGCATGATGTGTTGGGAAGGTCGAGGGGACGGAGGGCAGGAAACTTATAACAGTGCTGCGCTGACCTCATCTCTGGAACAGGCAGTCTCTGTTCCCCTACTGCCTGTCCCACCCTACACACACACACACACACACACACACACACACACACACACATGGACACGCACACACACATGCACATGCACACACACCATGTCCACCCAACTCTCCAACACACATACACACAATTATACAGTCAGTTCCTTCTTTTTACTGTCCCACCCTGTTGAGACACACTGATTCATTGAGGCTACAATTGGGGGTACACACGCACGCACGCACACACACACACACACGCATGCGCACACACACACACACACACACACACGCACGCGCACACACACACACACACACACACACACACACACACACACACACACACACACACACACACACACACACACACACAGATGTCCCCTGCTGAGCCACTCCTGAGTATAATGAAAGGGGGCATCACACAGCCCACAACCAAGTAATCAAGGTCTACATCAACTGTATTAAACACTGCTTTAAGTCTCGGACAGTATAAACAGTGGGATTCGTTATTGTAACCCATTTCATCTTGTTCAGATCCAGGGGAATTTGGGAATTGCAGCAGTACTGGGTCTCAAAGAGATTCGTCACTGTTCTAATTTACCAGCACAGTGATGTTCCTCACATGTTGTTTAAACCCTGACACATTAGTTTTGCTCACTTTGGATAGATGAGAGTTCTGGTCCATTGTGCTACAATTTTGTGTTGCATCATTGAACAAGGTGTAAAGTCATCTTTGTAGTAAATCTTAACCGGTGCTCATGAAAAACCTTCTAGAATGACGGTATGAGAGGACAAAGCTGGGCATGCTCTGCTTTTCGGCACGTGTATCTGCTTGTGGTGTCTATTTCTGTCCGTGTCCAGATTGTCCTTTACTTTCTTCAATTCCTCTTCTGTTCTTTCATTTGGGCTTGAAGTGAAGCAAAGAAGGGGAGGGTCCTCGCTCTTAAAGGCCATCTTTTGACTAAAGAGCATTTGGGTGGCTAAAATGATGTGAACAGGCGCCCGTTGTGTGTGCTCCAGATCGAGCGAGAAGGCCACGTCCAGGACAGACGCCGTCAACACACTTCTGGCTGGAGACAATCACACCACAGCGTGTTGGCTGGAAAAGCTTGGAGGAGAAGTGCTAGAGGGGGTGATTGACCTGTACGGATAGTTAGTGCTGGTTTAGAGAGTGGCGTTTAATCCCGTTTATTGTTTTTCCACAGTGGCTTGTGGGAGTGTTGGGAGCTTTTGGTTTTTAAAGGTAAGAGGCTTGTTCTGTATACTCAAGCACTCCAGAGCGTTTAGTCATTTTTAGGTTTATAATTTCCTTCTTTATTTATAGATCATTTCACTTCTTTCTAAAAAAAATCGATGCTTACAATTAATCAGATTATCCAACTAGCCCAAGACTATTTCTAGCTTGAAGTTTAGCTTAAGAAATAAGTTGAATAATCTGTGCTTTATTTTGTGCTACATTGTGCTTTATTTTGATTACGATAGGAAATCCTAGATAAATTCAGTTATTTTCGCTCGATAAGGTTTACTGTAGTAATATAATCTATTTACAGTATATATTTTTTTGATAGATAAAAAAGCACCTGGGAGAGATTGCATTTCTTTTTTTAACCTACATTTTTTGGGGGGTTTGTTTGTTTTTAAAAAGCAGTAAAAGTGAAAGGGAAAAACATGCCTGATATAGAGTCAATCTGGTCAGTGTAATCTGTCAGAGTTTATCTTGCACTCCTGTAAACACTTCTTCTCTCCTCTCTGTGGATATTTTCCATATCGCACATCCAACTTCTAAAATATTGCGATTTGAGAGACGGGTGATTTCTAGCACATCGTCTATCGCTGTTTATTTATAAGACCTTTTTTACACAAAGACCTGAAGCCCTGTGGCCTTTTCAGAGCTTTGTTTTTCTCTTACAGCATCCTGATACACAGTAAGAAACTTTTTCATTTCATCACAACGACTCAACGATGTGTTCAAATGTCCAGTTTAAACGTTCTGAAATTGCCTTCTCCAAATGTCATGTTTTAAGCCCTTCGTTTTGATCTTGTTTTATCTGGATTTCAGTACCTGTGTTACTTATATCCATGTCTACAGCTTGAAGACAGCATGAATTGGGCAGATTTGATTTTTCTATACTTATGTCATAACCCTGAGTAACACCATTATTATTCCCATAATATTTCTTTCTTTTTTTTTTAAATCATTTTGGTTTTTTAATTGTTATTCATTTTAATGATGAAAAATTATTAATTATTACGCTTTTAGTGATGTTTTCATTTTTCTTATTTATTTCTTATTATTTTGTTTATTTTGTGATTATTTGTCCTACGTTTAATAAAAATAAAAAAAAGGCACAGATGTTGTGCAGTTAAATATTTTTTTATATCATTTATTGTCAAAATGTCCTCAAGCACCATGGTATTTGCCCATCGCTGGTGTGTTTGTGAGTGTGTTGTGTTGTATTGTATTGTGTTGTCCTCACAGACAAGACAAGAACAGTTTCAAAATCCACCCAGATGTATAAGGCACTTTTGTGTGGGTGTGTTATTCAGAGAAAGCTTTGCACATCTACACTGCAGTGCTGTATGGCATCCAGTGGGCAGGCAGTGTGTCTCCTGACAGCTGTCCAAACAGTGCCCAGCTCCGCAGAGTGGAAATGAGCTCCTTCTACCTTCACTGCCAAACGGAAAAACACACAGCTGTAGACAAAGCTGATTTATTCTCCTCAGCTCAGACGTCACACATGTACAATGCAAAGTGTTGGTGCGCATATAGCCCAACACTTCATCCGTGTTCATTAGATCTGTAAGTGCGTGGGTGTGGGTTTGTGTACCGGAAATAAGCAGTGCCGAAATAGGCAAGGCTAAAGGGATCACCGAAATGGTTCAGTTATTCACTGTTCTCCAACAGTACAGCGTCTCTTAAGGCAAGGTGTGTCTTTGCAAGATTAAGTGTTAAGCAAAGTTTTGTCCTTCTACCGGACTTGGAAAGGTGAGACACTCTATAGAAAGACAAGAAAAGGACCTGGTTCAAGATCAGAGGTATAGAGCAAAATGTGAGAGAGTGACAAATACAATCCGAAAATAATAGAAGCTGATATAATACAGAGGTGGATCTATGAGGGTTTGTTGCTGTTCTTTTTTTTTTTAGCTTCTTCAGGAAGATTGTAATTGACTTGGACTTTAATAGATCTGTTTTCTTTAGGCAGGGAAGGGCGAGCCCCATGAGTTTAAGGAAAAAACATTCAAGAAGAAGCGCCAGTGTGGGGTGTGCAAGCAAAACATAGAAAGTCTGGGATCGTTCTGCCGAGGTGAGTCTCTTCTCCTGATTCCGTCACCTTTTATTTCCCTGGAACATCTTAATTGCTTTACAGTGAGGTCCTGATTCCTGTCGAACACTGTTACTCAAAGCATGGCAAAACCTGAAATTTACTTCTGTGTTGTTTTTGTTGTTATTGTTGTTTTTAAAATCTGTACATCTTATTCTCTGTCATCTACAGTCTGCAAAACAGCTACTCACAAGAAATGTGAAAGTAAGGTAAGTACCTACTGTTATTATTTATTTATTTGTTTGTTAACAGATTTTTTTTTTTTAGCCAACATACCACCAGGGTCATAAACGTAAAAACCTGGGTATCTTAACTCTCTCTCTCTCTCTCTCTCTCTCTCTCGCTCGCTCTTTCTGAAGACCTCTGTGTTGGGGCTAGCCACACCCCACCCGCATGCTCCACTCGTGAATGGCTTATTGACAAGTCACTGAATGCCTTCTCTACCATGGCTGACCTGGCCTGCAGAAGCCTGAAGCATCCTGCAGTACGCCGAGTGTACGGCGAGGGCTAAATCACTTTTTGGAAGCTGTTTGTGTAAATTAATCTATTGCTTAATTAGGCTCATAGCATTAGACATCCCTTGATACGCTCATTCTGTTTATATTTCAGTAAACTCAAAAGGAAGCAGTTTTGGTTTAAGGAACATAGCAACACATTATTTGCTAAAGAACTTAACAGGATGTCGTGTCAAGCTTAGTGTCTTATGGAATTTATCTATCCAATGACGAATAAAATCATTCTTAAAATAAAGATTTAGTCTGGCACGACGTTCTTTAATTTGTGCCCTGAAATGTTCTAAATGTCTAAAAGCTTCAGCTATCCAAAGAACTATGGAGGAACCCTATTGTTTTGGCCAGTGTTCCTCTAGAAATATCCTTTACTTTCTGATGATGTGTTTATGAAATGTATGAAAATGAATGAATGAAAATGTATGAAATGTATGGGATTTAGCTACAACTGTGTTCTCTACTGAGCCTGACATTGCTGAACATCTCTGACTTCCGGACAAACAAGTTTGTCACTTTAACCCCAGTGGGTCATGTATAGAAGAGGAACAGAGAGTCCCAATTTTCAGCCATTCTGTAGCGATAGGGATCATCTCAGTCCCGGTCCCACAGGGGAACTATCAGGAACTGAGACAGTGCCTTTCCAGTCCCTTATCTGCTCAGTACCACTCCAGCTTTCAACACCTTGGCATTGAGTATGAACAAAGGGATGCTTTTGAAAAACATTTCACTCCACCTGGCTAAGACGACACAAAGGAACTTGGCATAACTGAATGCCAAGGACAAGATCAAAGTCTTCACTGCCATTCTGGGAACAAAAAAGGGACACATGAACGCTGGCTTGGCTCAACAAAAACTATCAATAGCAGTGCCAAAAGACTGCTAGCATTAAGTCTGGTGCTAAGTCATTATAGCTTCCACATGTTTGAACTGAAGAAGCGTTTGTTTAATATCTTTAGTCATGACTGCCGTTGCCAACGTGCTGAAGCTGTGCAGCCCTCGGCACACGGTGACTGCAGTCCTCCCTCGCTAATACCGAAGACCCATTTGGACGAGAGTCAGCTGTTCTCTGTTGTCGTGCTGAGCTTTAAGCAATCTGCTGTTTGCTGACAAGTGATTTGATTTGACTGTTCATCCGTTCTCCGTTCTCCCTACTGGCCTACTGGAATGTAAAACAGATCTGAGGCATGCGTTAGAGTGATTTAGAACAAACCTTTTATAATGGTACATGAGCACAGATGGCAGTCATTTGGATTTAGCTTCATGCCAAATCCAGATATATTAACGTTTTAGCCTTTGACCTTGTAAATTAAAAGAGAGAGAGAGAGAGAGAGAGAGAGAGAGAGAGAGAGAGAGAGAGAGAGAAATGCTGCAAGATTTTTCACAGAATAATAAAAGTGAGCAGTTTTCAAACTACTTTCAGCTCTGAAGCATTAGAAAATATATCAAGTCAGTTGGTGACGTAGCATGTTATTAATCTATTTTATTTGTATATAGAGCTTTTAACAGTGGATATTATCACAAAGCAGCTTAACAGAAATATATCAAATCTGGACAGAAATGAAAGTATATCATTTTATTGCCAAGGAGCAAGCCAGAAACGACAGTGCGATGATGTTAGGAAGAAACCTTAAGAGAAACCAGACTCAAAAAGGAATCCCGTCCTCATCATCTAGGTCAAACATTTCGATTATAACTTAAAATATTACTTGTTTATCACTTGATCGTAAACATCTTCATTTTTGGTTTATTTTATGTTTGAACTCTTATATCCATAAAACCACGATATTTTCCATCGATCTGAAAATATTCAACTCCAGGTGTAATCATCAAAGATGTTATTCCATATCTTGAAAAATGTCTGTGCTCACAGGAAAAGTTAAAGGAGGTAAAATGTTGAGCCATTCTTAATGATTGAAGTAATAATGTGTGAATAATTTAATATTCTAGGAAACTGCTTACTAAGCTGTCCACTCACAACATCTTGAGCAATACTGACATGCAAATTAGTAATCACAAGCCATCTCATGGTTTAGTTCCAGTTTGATTAATGCGGTATCGTTATCCGTTTCCCCAGCACTTTATTGTCCCAAGCCAAGCGTTAATGCGTATAAAGGCCACCACTTTGTCCCAGTCCCTCTCTGGCTGCAGATTGTCTGGAGTGACTCATACTGTAGGATGAGTCAAGAAATAATTTGTTTTCTTTACGTCAGCACATGTTTATGGTGAAATTGTCCTGAATTTTCCAGTTAGATGAGTCGACTGCTATCAAGGTGCATCTGCAAACAATTCTGTGAGCAGTAAAGATCCTCAAACCACAAGCAATGTTGCCCAATGAGACAAAGTGGCTCATACATCAAGGCCCTGGAAAAATCTTCTCTCCAACTGTGTTCTGTGAGCTGTTATTCTCAAACGGTTCTTCCTGAATACAAAGATAGAATCAGACTTGTCTGTGCTCTTCCTCTGGGTTGTGCATTTATGTGGTCGTGCGAGAGAGACAGATAGTGAGACAGAGTGTGCGTAAGTCTGGGTCATGGTACGCACTTATCTCAAATCTTGCAACAAAGAAACTCATGTGTAGGTGTAACATATGCTGGAGACAATGGGGGGAAAAACTCCAAATTGCTCAGAATGCTTTCCAGGAACATCTGTTTAGCCATATATAGTGTGTCAAGGGGAATAAAATGTCTTTTCTGTAATTAAATTCTTGTATTTGGACATTTGGGAATGACACAAAAGATTTTCTAGGAGCTGTAAACCTGAATGTTTGCATTACACATGGCTGCACAATCATATTGTATTATTAATTTATCCCAAGGAAGCTACAGTTATTATATTATTCCCCATGTAAATATAAAGTGAAGCTACAGATATGTTCCCCACATCATGAAAGTGATAAGATCTTATCTGCGTGGCAGACTGGGAAACTGATTATCTGTTGACATACCAAGCAGGTGTGTGCAGATGTTCACGTAGGGATCTGTCTTATTATCAGCCTTCAAATGCTGCTCATAGCTTTATTTCTGACCTCTGGCTAAGATAGACAGAAGAAAAAGCTCACCCTCGGGAAGGGATTATAAACCCTTAGCTGAGCATGTGATGTCAGGTCTATCAACATGGAGGTTCAAACAGTAACAGTAAATATAACACCATAGTTTCTCCACTAAACATTGTGTGGTTGTGAGAAGATAAACACACCATAAAATAATCGCATATATTACTAACATCAGCTGGATTGCTAACAAAGACTTTCATGGCGTCTTCTTCTTCACTGTGTAGCTGAAACCTCACAGCGGAGCTCAAACCTGACATTATTTTAAGTCCCGTTTTTTCCACTTTTGCCTTAAGTGCAATGTAACATATAACATGAACAACCGCAGAAAAGCGTTACAGACCAAACTGCAATTTACGTAAACAAGAAGGCAAAAAACAGAGAAGCCTCAGATTCATAAGTAAATGAGATTCCTGTATTTTACTGAAGGAATAATAGAGAAAAGACATGACGGTTGTGTCTTTGTGTTGAGACCTGCTGGGAAGAAATATCCTCAAGTGATCAATTATAATTCGATTCAGTTTGCATTAAAAGCTTTTTTGAAGCATTACCACATGTGATTTATGGAGTTTGTGTATTAAAGGATTAAAGATAAAGGGAATGTCACAACTGTAGTGAACAATGTATGGGGGGGTGGAACATTTCCTCTACTGGTGTATTAGGGGAGATAAAAAAATCCTTATTTCCTGTGGTGGCAGTAGTTGGATGAGGCGAGCTGGAAGGACAACAGTTCCAGTAACTGCCGTGTGTGTGTGTGTGTGTGTGTGTGTGTGTGTGTGTGTGTGTGTGTGTGTGTGTGTGTGTGTGTGTGTGTGTGCGCGTGCAGGCCATTTCAGTACCATACTGATAAACCCAAAACAGAGCTCGAGATTTGGCAGATTACCTGATGATCCTCTGTATGCTTTAATGGTCAAATTCAGTATGTACTAAATGCTGTGATTAATTGTGTTAGTTGTGTAAGTGATAAACAGGACATGTACTAACATTTAGGGTGATGTTACATGCATCATGTGTTTATGTTGAGAATAGAGGTGTGATGTGTAGCTTTCCATGAGTTAACATGTAGACTAAGTACAATGAAAGTATGAAAGTACAATGTGTTTTTCCACATATCTCAGTACAACAGATCAAGTGCATTAGAACAGTGTGTCCCAGATTAGATTGTATGGAATCCGTTTGTAAAACCATCATTATTGAAGTGCTTTGAAATTTCAATTTGTTTTCATTATTAGTTGTGTGTTTAAGATGCACTCTTAACTAAATATGAGGGGTTTGTTTAATAGTCTTCTGTATGAAGGTTGAATTTATTTTAGGATTCTACATAGAAACTTAGGGTTTTTCACCCACAAAGAAACACTGAAGAACACTTTAAGGGTTCTATGTTGAACTGTTTCTCCATATTCCCAAAACCTTCCTGAATTCATAGTAGAAGCAAATCGGACAGTAAACAAGCCAAGGATTTTTTTTTTCTCTGTTTGATATCTTATAAATGGAGGCGTGTATGTACTGATTTATTTTGGTCTTGGCTCCCGTTCTGGTTGTTGAATGACTGTTGTCCCAGGATGATTTGTAGTTCCTGTTTATGCTGGCAGAATGAGATATTAGGGGGTTGAGCAAAATAAACAAGATGAATTATAGTGCTTATTGTAAAAGGAGCAAAAATGGAGCTCAACTTCATGTTCTTCACTGGAGTTCACTTCCATATAAACAAGGTCAGATTGGAGCAGCTGCTTTGGAAGTGGTCCAAGAGCATGTGTGAGAACCAGTCTGATGAGGAGATGATGAGATTTGGAAATCTTCCGATCAGAAATCAGTAAACTGAATGCACATCCTGACCTTTACAATTCACTGCAGTTCTGTCCAGCTTTGAAATCCTTATCACCCCTCAGGGATACTTACCTCATCATGCTGCATGTTTTGCAAGGTTTTTACCCCTTGTTATAGTTCCACATCTCAGAGACACATAAAAGCAGGTCTGTGATTGCTTTCATCATTGCTATATTACAGTTCGTATGGGAAAAAGGTAAATTATATCGATCAAATATCTCTGTAGGTATGACAAAGAAAATCCCCCAGAGATGAGTGTATAGGCTTCTGAGATTCTCTACATGTATAGGTCTAGATTCTGACACGGGGTCTGTCCAATCATCCCTTTTTAAACAACAACAACATATTTACATATTATTTTGGATGTACTTGTTATGTACATCTTATTTATAAAGACACTACTTTTGTCAATCACACTTCTCTGTAAATATAAGGGGAATCCTACAGTTACGTTTACATTTCATGCATCCTTATCCAGAGTGACTTTGTACAGAGTCACTTTATACAGCTGAGGGTTAAGGGTTAACCCGATTCGTACACTTCACCACAGTGGGTTAGTCAGTAGCAGTATGCCTACAAATACATCTCTACAGTAGTTGAAGAGGTAGTGTGTGTATATCGGTAGCCTTTTATGTAGAACAGTAGCCATGTACGCAATCTTGGGGTGAATCTGTTGGACTCAGCTGACTTGAAGATTGGATTTCGTAACATTGTTGGTTTGAAAGAAAAGCCCCTTCCCACCACCACAGTGTTTTTGGCCTACTACATTCCAGCCTGACTAATCTCATTAATGATACTGTGTACTTCAGCAGTAATGTCTGCTCTCCCTCTCCTCCCACACTTCCTCCACTCCTTCCTTCCTTCTCTTCCTCTAGCCATCACTCAATCTCAATTTCAACCACACCCATTCTTCTCCACTCCTATCTTAATCCTTATGTCTTTATCTCCCTCCCTCCCTTCCATCATTTATAGTCTGCCTCTTGGATAAAGAATGTAGTAGCTATCGTGTACCGAGCCCAACCGTACTGCTTTTTGGGTGGATCAAGCTCAATTTCAGCCAGCCTGAAACCCAGAACTTCAGAAAGCAGTTTTCCCAATGGATTTACCTGCAGCATCTGTATTGACGCTTGTCTGTGTTTACTTTACATCACTTTTTGGGATTGGGGATAGGCCTCATGTTTTACATTATACAGGGTCTCACACACACAATGCCCTGTATTAAACTTAATATGACATCAGGCAGTGTTCATCCTCTGGAATGTTTAATGCTGTCTGAATAGACTAGGTATTAAATGCCACTTCACACACATCTTTCTGAAATTATGGGTAGGTTGTGTTGTATTTGGAGACCTGCTTCAGCAAGCGAGTTTTATATAAGAGTATGTAATGTTTCATTTGGCCTCGAGAAATATTTATACTTCCCTCCCGCCAAGCCAGTCTGAAGATTACCTTTATGGCAATGAAGAACCTAAGAACCTAATCTCACTCAGTGATGGAAGTCCACTCGAATGTTAGGCCATTCCTAATTGTCCTGTAAAATCCAGAAAGAGACAGAGAAAAGCAGGAAGGACACAATTCTTGGGATTGAGGGAGAGGGTGTGAGAAAGCAAGCCTTTGCTGAAAATGAGTGCATAAGTGTTGGCCCACGAGATGGAATCTAGTGTGTTTGTTCTGGCATAAAGCTCCCCTGCTGCAGGCCCCCAACCCAGCAAGAGTGAAGCACACTGTGAAAAGACTGAGGAAAGCCTTACATTGGGAAAAGGGGAGCTTTGAGGGAGTTACAAATGGACAGAATAAGGCATAATGAAGAAGGGATAATGCAGTGAGGAGAAAGGCCTCAAGAGTGAAAGGACAATAGAGATGGAAGAGAAAAGGAAGTAGAAAGTTTGCGTTTGAAACAAGAGTTACTCGTAGTGGAGACCTACTTTTGTGGCATTAGAACGACTGATGGTCATTGGAAGGGAAGGCAGTAATGGATTTTGCCCAGAAACAGACCCGATGATGATATGAATATATTGGACATGTGGAAAGTGGGTTAAACTGAGGGTAGGGTGTTAAAAACGGCAGACAGTTATTTACTGTGAAGGACAGCAGTCTGTATTTCATGTAGACTAATTACATAAACAGACACCATCTAAGGTTTTACTTCAGCAGTAGTTGCCCATTTTCCATGCAATCAATCATGTTAATCTTGTGTATATACTGTAATATAATATAATATAATATAATATAATATAATATAAATTAGGACTGTTTAGGACACACTATGCATTTTGATAATGGCAAAGGATTGAAATTTGTTTCTAAGCAAATTAAATTTATATATTTTAAATGTTTTTTACATTTAAAATATAAAGTCATTAAGTCAAATTGTGAGAAACAGCTAACAAGTGCTGAGCCTATTTGCAAAGCATAATGTAATGCCTTGGGTGGTCTGTTTCTATCGAAATACTGTGATAGTCAGTGCATCATTCCATATTGCTTTATTGAATTGGTGAAGAAAACCCCTCTATGTGCTGTGCAGGTGTCCAGACTGCTATTGTGCTGTATATTTGTTACACAAGATTGATTTCTTAACTTGCAGTAAGTAAGAGAGCAGAGAACTGAGCTTCTCATGAATTACATGTACAAATCCTTTTGCATGGGTATTTTCTGACTTAAGCCAAGACATTTGGAAAATCAGTATAATAATCAGAGCCCACCTAGCAACACACACACACACAGACACACACACACCACACTGTACATAGAGATCATAGAGACTTAATCTGAGACCAGACATCAGAGCTTCTCCTGGCTCCTATCTTTTTCCCCCCTCTCCCTCACTCATCCACTTTTTACATATACTTAGGCGTAAACTGCACTTTCCTGGAAAACAACACAAATATGCATCAAACCTGACTTTTGCGTCATACATTAGTTTCTTCAGTGTGTCATACAACCAAAGTTTAACACAATCTGATAACCTCTCACGCATACACACACCAAGTCCCAAACCAAGGCCAGCACAGTGAGATCTTCTGGCCTCAACCCTTTTCCTGTAGCCAAACAAACAGGGCAGCACAGGAGCGGATGTGTTCAAGGGGGGCTGGAGAAACTGTAGCAATGGGCCATTACATAAGCATGACTGTCAGAACACACACGCGCGCACACTCACTCACTCACACACACACAGAACTTGCCCAGACCATCTGATGTGAGCCTACCACTGCTTTGCTTTATTTGTCCACATGAAAGATCAAAAGTAACCCCAATTTCCAGTTCTCAGTGATGTACACTCCTTACTGTAAGTGCAAAACCCATCTCTCTCTCTCTCTCTCTCTCTCTCTCTCACACACACACACACACACACACACACACACACACACACACACACACACACACACACACACACAAACACACAGTCAACAGCATGAGTTTTTTTTACCCTGTAGCTTATCTGTCACTGTAAAGAAGCATTTCCTCTGCCCCTTCCTATCACACCACTCCCTTCCTTTTATCCTCTACACGAAGAGAGGAATTGTAACGGGGTGAAAGGGAATAGTGGCAGGCCTGTGTGTATGAGTGCATGTGAAGGTGATGGGGATGTTGCCATATTCCTTAATCAAGTTACTGTTCTTTGTTGCAGGCCAGCACACCCTGTACCCCGGCCCCATCCTCAGATTTGGTGAGTTAAATTTTCGTTCATACTGTATAGTATAGTATATGCCTTGTGCCCAGTGGTCACAGATTAGGCACTGGACCCACGGCCAGGATGAAGTGCTTACTGAAGATGAATAAATAAGTGAATAAAATTACATTTTAGGAGTTCTTGTCTGTGCTAGATGACTAGTCTAATCCCTTCACTTCACTTGTTTTGGTTATTTGCTTACTTTATTTTGATTCTAACTTTATTTCCTCCCTCTGTTATTCAAGCAGATGTGAAAAAGAGCTCTATTAATTGCATGTTTGTTCTCAAATATTTTTAAACTCTTGATTTTTTATGTTTTCAATTCAACATTTTTTAAACATCTAAGAATCGACCAAAATGTACAGTACATTGTTGCTCCACAGTCAAAGTAAAAAAGTTTGCCATGCCTTGTTATTTTGGTGCTACCTTCTATCATACACCTTTTGTACCGTTAGTACTGTATGTTCCTTTTATCTAATAAAGTGCATGTAGCGTTCTGTACCGTATGTACCTTAATCTATACGAGGAAATTTATGATCTAGTACTTTTTTCAGAGAGCAAAGGACAAAGCTGTCTTATAGACATTTTCTGAAAGAGTTTGACAGAGACTTACTTCTAAGGAGATCAGCGTTGTTCCTTTTGGAAGTGATGACAGGAGAAGAGACTCCAAGCTACTAGAGAATTTCAATTATTCATCCAAGTGATTTTTCTTCCAGATTTTCTCTAAAGTCTTTTAGCATTCAGTAAAATCGGGGCCAAACTAAACACACATTCTTGTCTGTTGGTTGTGTTTATGATGTCTTATCCTGCTTCTCATCTACAGCAGCGGAGAGGAACGACCTCCTCACGACACATTCAGCATCTGGTAAGAATGCTCTTAACTTTCGTTCTTTCTCGATGTATTTGCACAACCAGATACAGTATGTGTGATAGTCACACATAATAATAATAATCTAATTTTGGTTCATTTCTTCAGGGCTCAACCAAATCTCTGACATACACCAAACCGAGGAGTACTTTACCCAGGTAAATGTTCCAGAGTTTTTGCTATGCAACAGAGCAGTAAGACAGAAAGCATTCTTCAGCAGCAGACCTGCATGAGCCCTCAAGCCAGTTACTCTTTACAAACATCCTGGACCATAAATTTGTGGGTTTTATCTGTGGAAGGAAACTGCTGAAGCTCATTGAGCTAATGTGTTTTGGCTTTGAGTGCGGAGTAATATGGAGGGAGTCATCGCTCAAGCATGTGACTAAGCACTTGGCTATTTTTGCTGGAACAGTCTGACAGCTTGGATGTTTCATATCAAAATCCACTCCACATGACTTGTGCACCAATTCAACACATTACCAAAAACTGAAAGAAGACTGTTTGTAATTTTGTGGGCTGGAAGCATAATGCATTCCGAACTCCTTCTCATCAATAGCTGGATCCTTATCTCTACCTTCACCGCCCGTATTTATTACCAAAGCTTCTGTTACAAATGTAAAGAATAACAACAATGAACTCTAAACATCCTTCTTCTCAGGAGTCTAAGTGTGGATCGGGTGATGGACAGGGTGATGGAGCGCCACTACGACTTCGACCTCACCTACATCACTGAGCGTATCATCTCTGTCTTCTTTCCCCCTCTGCTGGATGAGCAGCGTTATCGCCTCAATCTAAAAGAGGTGGCAGCTATGCTCAAGTCTAAACACCAGGACAAGTTTTTGGTCAGTACCTTTGGTTCTACAATTCAGTACTTAGATAAATTAAAGCATTTACTTTGCAATTATAATGCATACTAATTCCTCGTCTGTCCCGTACAGTTACTAAATTTGTCTGAGAAAAGGCATGACATCACACGACTTAACTCCAAGGTAGACTTACTGGACTTTTCATTATCCCTTTACAAAGGAAATAGGTTTTGACATAACTAAGCTCATTTCTCTTGTTCTCTATCATTATCATTCCATTCCCATCTCTCTCTGTCTCTGTCTCTCTCCCTCTCTCAGGTCCATGACTTCGGCTGGCCAGATCTACATGCACCCCCACTAGACAAAATCTGTTCCATGTGCAAAGCCATGGAGACATGGCTGAACTCTGACCCCCAGCATGTGGTGGTCCTGCATTGCAAGGTCAAAGGTTATAAATGTCTTGAGAAAGTTCGCTTAGGGTGAAAAGAAGCGGTTATCAGAAACCACAGACTATCTTGTTCAAATGCTAATGTAATAATATAGAATATAATAAAAGGAACTGCAAATATGATTCATTTCATCTAGAGCTAGTTTATCCACTCATGCTTTGTTTTATACATGTCTTCTGTTAGAAAACCACAATATCCTCCTATAACCATAGTTTAACAACTCAAATGTGCTATTTAAAAATTACGTTTAGGTAACATTTATTATAATTAAAATCTCCTGTAATCAAACCTAATTATTCCTTTCTAACAAGCTCAAACATTTCTTTTTACAGGGGAACAAGGGAAAGACAGGAGTCATCGTCGCAGCATACATGCATTACAGCAAGATCTCAGCAGGGTGAATCTCCATTTTAATTCTCCACACAAAACTGATATTTGATGCATATAAAACATCACACAGGATAGAGATTATAACTGAGTAAAAGAAAATAACCCAAAACAATAATATACTGTGTTCCAGAGTAGTTTGGAAGGAATGGATATTTTAATATCAAGTTAATATCAATATCTGATGCTACTGAATGGCACAACAATAAAGGTGCTTATCGGCAGAGCACGGTTTTTAATCCTGGTTATGCCATAAGTATCTATAGCAGGGCTTTCACTACTAGACAGCTCTAACTAGTGAGTGTACTTTGGTGGCAAATAAACTGAAGGAGAATTGGGATAGAAGTCCAGAACGAAAACAAAACCAACAATCAAATGGGTATCTCTTCTTAAGTACAAGCATACAGTGTACTCAGGAGAATAACTAAGAGGTTGAGACTTGGGTATAAACATTAACAACCTCGTGTGTCATATACTGTATACTTGATATGTATGTCTTCATACAGGGCAGACCAGGCTCTCAGCACACTGGCAATGAGGAAATTTTGTGAGGACAAAGTGTCATCTTCTCTCCAGCCTTCCCAGAACAGGTGTTTTTTCCTCATATGTATGGTTTTCTATGTGGTTTTGCTTTTTTGTCTTATCCAGACCTTTATATACATTACAGACATTCTGTTGTACTTCTCCCACTCTCTCAATTAAATTTGGTTATCCTACATGACCAAAGGTTTGTGAACACCAGAACATCACACTTGTATGTGCTTTTTAAACATCACATTCCAGATTTAGTCCCTCAGTGATATAATAATAGACTTCACTCTTCTGGGAAGGTTTTCCACTAGATTTTGGAACGTGATATGTGGATTTGTGCTCATCCAGCCACTAGAGCATTGGTGAGGTCAGGTGAGGAGGACTGGGGTCTAGTCATTGTTCCAGTTCATTTCAAAGGTGTGCAGATGTCAGTGCTCTAGTGCAGGACATTTCTATTTAATTGTGGTGTGACCTCAACTTTGTGGCAACATTTTGGGGAAGGTACACATATTGGTGGTAATGGTCGGGTGTCCACAAACTTTAGCCCATATAGTATACATTTATTGGCATGAATGTTACAACCGTTGTGCTCCCTCCCTCCCTCTCTCTCTCTCACTCTCTCACTCTCTCTCTCTCTCTCTCTCTCTCTCTCTCTCTCTCTCTCTCTCTCTCTCTCTCTCTCTCTCTCTCTCTCTTTACAGATATATATACTATTTTGGTGGACTTCTCTCAGGGGCCATAAAGATGAACAGCAGTCCACTTTTCCTCCATCAGGTCCTCATTCCCACCATCCCCAATTTTCATTCTGATGGAGGTGAGTCCTTAGCTTTATATGAGTATCACGTTGATGGGAATGTTTTAGTGTTGGCGTGTGTGTGATTGTGTGCTCACAGTGAGAGTTAACACCGGTTTGTCAATAACCACTCCTCGTGAAAACACGCACATCCAAACAGAGCATGTTTGTTTTTAATCTGTTGCAGTGGAGGAGATGGTCCTGGAAGCATTTAACACATTCCTCCATCAGTCTACCTTGTTCTCAATGTTTATCTCTCACTATCTTGTTGGTCTTTTTTGTATACAGGGTACTTGCCCTTTATGAAGATCTATCAGTCCATGCAGCTGGTCTACACTTCTGGCATTTAGTGAGTCATGTTCAAATTAGGCATTTTAGTCTTAACTGAATTACCAGCGTATGCAGCCTGTCATCCTGTGTCTGTGTTATCTGCAGTGATTTGCAGGGTTCAACAGGCAGAAAGCTGTGTGTGACCATCGAGCCTGCTCTGTTGCTGAAAGGAGACATTATGGTGTGTAGCACTAATCTTACCATAACGTAATCACTGCAGCCTCGTCTCAGTTTACAGCCTAACAGAACATAAATGTGTATGCCTTCTTTCTTGGCACAACTAAACAAGTGTGCATGTCTGTCACCCCTCATTCTCTAGGTGAAGTGCTATCACAGACAACTTCAGGCCACTAGGGACACAGTGTTCCGCCTGCAGTTTCACACCTGCACCATTCATGGATCACAGCTCTGGTTTGGGAAAGGAGAACTTGATGAAGCTTGCTCAGGTACACCAACCATTAAACAGTCAATTTGGCCATCCTGAATGTTTGAATTCCCTCTGTACTAATTTTCTATTATTACACCGTGCTTTCCCGATTTTATCCCGATTAAGGATTAAGACGATGCCAAAATATTCTGTGTGAGTGTTCAGGAAGATCCTCAGGGGAGCCGTTTTATCTGCAGTATAAAATGTAGCAGGTTTTAATATCTGCCCATAATTCACTGTATCCCACTTTAGAGAATTCACAACATCCACCCACCAAATCTCGTCTCTGTGGATAACGCCTGCCTATAATTCCAGGATGATTAAGATGACATGCTTCCTATACATTCTTTCCTGGCTTTGTAGCAGGACTGTTGAATAAACTTGAGCCTCACTTGTCAGTTTTATTAATTTTTTAATGTGACATACATAATTGTCTATACATTCATTGTGTACTTAAGCACAGATGAACGCTTATAGAGCAAATCTATTGTGCTCTCTCCTGTTTTTAAAGTGACCAACTTTTTAAATATCTCACTGGTCTCTATAGATGACCGATTTCCCTCTGATGCCACTGTGGAGTTTGTCTTTTCTTCTGGGCCAGAGAAAATTAAAGGTATTTTGGTAACATTCAAATTCTGCAAAAGATTTGTTTTTTTACAATAAAAACATTATTGCTATCTTTTAATGTCACAAAAGTCACCATATATTGTACAGAGGACTGAATGTGACTGCAACATTGCTTTATTCATGTATTCACATACACTACTAATGCAATGATGCAGTATTAAAAAAAAACTCAATAATTATGCTAAAATATGACACAGATATGTTCAAATATTCATTTGGTTATGGTTGCTCAGTATTATTTTAAACCCTTGAGTGGTTGTAGCTCTGTGGAAGGTGATTTTTTTTCCTTAATCATATTGTTGGGAAAACTAAGTAATACAAGAATCTTTTTAAAATTCTTTGAAACATGATCATAGCGTGTAAATACAGTTATACTTGTTAATATGTTCAGTTTTTAAAGTGATCCTGTATATGGTTTAGGGCGGGAATACCAGCGGAATGACCCAGCAGTCACAGTTGATTATAATACAGCTGATCAAGTGGTACGCTGGGATTCTTATGACAACTTGAATCACAGACATGGAGACAATCAAGATGGTACTGTATAAAAACCTTGTATTTTGGCTTTCCATTAACTTTCTAAACTATTTTTGGTTAAATTATATTCTCATCAAAGTGTTAATGTCAGTTGAATTGTCATTCTTTAGATATTGCACACACTCGAGGGCCTCTGGATGGCAGTCTGTATGCTCAGGTTAAGAAGCGTCGTGCTGCTTGTGCTTCCTCTTCCTCGTCCACCAATGGTAGTCCAGGGAAAATGTATGATGAGAGACAAGGTCATCCCCTGTCACTTAGCACAGATTCTGGGCATTCATCAGCTCCACCTGAACGTCTTGAAGATTCACCCAGAAGACCACCACCTACTCAACAAGAACGCGAGGAATTGGAGCAGCTTCTTGGAGGGATTGAGGGAGAGAGGACTAGCAGGAATCGTGATCGGGAGACAGCAATTTTGGATGATGGAGACTCACTCCCAACAGAAAATACTGGATCGCTGCGCTTGGCTCGCTCATGTTCTTGCCGCATGGGCTACAGATCACAGCGATGCTCTGAATTCCATCACTTACCCAACGGGTACTGCTTGGACCACTCAACTCCCAGCAACAACCACACAGCAGTATCTTCACCAAACATGTTAGGTCTATGCCAACACCACAGTGGTCATTCTGTGCAGACGCACCAGCCTCTCCCACCTCCAGACCTGCTGTGGGACCGACAGCAAAGCACTCAGCACTACCTGCATGGTCCTTCTCGGCATGCTTGCCCTTATCCATCCCAGGAGCTCTGCCCTCACCCTCATTCACTTTCCCCTAGTGGAAGACTGCTGTGTCGATCAGACGAATTCCTCCCGTACACCCAGGCACAACACAACCATCCACACCACTCGAAAGCACCTGGACCCTACCATGATGTGATGCTTGTAGACAGCCTCCTACCACCTCCTAGCTGCCCATGCCGGGATTGCTGCTTGAGACGAGAGGACTTTCACACTTTACGACTCGACAGAGGTGAAGTGTTGCACTGGGAAAGGGAAGAGCTCAATCGAGATGGTGGATTAAGGCGAAGCAGAGGACCAGATGTTCCAAGACAGACAGAAGTGCACTGGGAGCAAGAGGCAGGGTTAAGACAGGGTCGGGAGGTCTCACTACATTGGGACAGGGACAGAGAGGCAGAACTACAATGGGAGCGAGAACGAGAAGCTGAGTACTGGCACAGAAGAACTGCCTTGCCACCATATGGCCCCTCAAGTCATGAGCCTGCTTTCGCATTTGACCCACTGCCCCAGGGTCACCCTGCATTTCCTGAACCCTCAAGATCACTCAGTCATGCCCACCTGGATATAAAGTATAGCAGTGGCTCCAGTAGCTACCAGACAACTCACCAGATGTGCCCCTGCTCACCCTACCAGCCCTCGCCTTCTGAGAGTCGTGGCTACGCTTCAGGATACCAGTCAGACTCCACGTCTCCACTGCCTCATAGCTACTCCTCGTGCTATAGCCATACAGACCCCCACCAGCAGCACTACACCACCAACACACACTCAGGTCAGATACCACAGAACTCACCACCAGCATGATAAAAGCATTTCATTAGGATTTTTATTTGAAACAAAATAGGGTGTTTCATCCATTTTGGTGCTGAACTGATGTTGTTCCAGGGCCAATAAAACATTTTATAATACATCAGAAGTTAGTCTGTACAATGTAGAAATGTGTTTCTTTTCTTTTAAGAATATATTCATGACATCTACTGAGTTCTTAAAGCTATGCTTAGGAGCAATGCTGTACTCTCCTGCTTTTTGGTTCCAGGTGAGAACGTAGGATGGCGGGACCATATTACCCATGGTTCCTTGAGGCGGCTACATCCTGAAGCACATGGACCATCCTCCACCCCCTCAGATATATCTGGACCACCCACTCCAGTCCACACCAGCAGCCCAACGCATACACAAGAGAGGTAACTGAGCTTTTCGCTGAGAATAATTCTACATAGTGGAATAATTGAATTAAATTTTGTAAATGAAATTGATAATCAAAATAACAGCTTTTTTAGTTCACATTCAGAACTGGTATTGTTAATCTTGTTATTAGTAATTTTACAAACACCCAGAGGATATATAAAATGTAAAAACAAAATACTACATAAATCAGCTATAGTTAAACCACTGAAAAATTGCATTTTCCTGTGTCCAACCTGATCTCTAGCCCCAGTCTGAGTGTCCGGGATCAGGAGGCCCGATCATCAGAGATGAGCACAGTCAGCACCTCACACCAGGAGAGAACAAACCCATCTCTACAGATAAATCTGTCAAACTCTGGGCCAGACCCTCATAAAGTTGGAAGTCCATCCACAGAGCCTCCTAAATCATGCATGTCCATCCCAGAGAAACACTGCATCCTTCCTCAGCAGCTCACTACACATTCTCCTACTCAGCAACTCACATTACATTCTTCATTTTCTCCTCAACAGATCTCTACACATTCCTCATCTCCTCAACAGCTGTCCCCACATTCCTCATCTCCTCAACAGCTGTCCCCACATTCCTCATCTCCTCAACAGCTGTCCCCACATTCCTCATGTCCTCAACAGCTGTCCCCACATTCCTGCTCTCCTCAGCAGCTCTCCCCACTTTCTTCCTCTCCTCTGTATCAGAACACTACACACTGCTCCCCTCCTAATCAAAACTCTCCACGTTGCCCACTTCCTCTACAGAACTCCGCACAATGCCTCCCTCTGCAGCAGAATGGCACAAACGGCCCAACTCCTCAACAGCACCTCGCACACCACCCACCTCCTCATCAGAACTCCACACACTGCCCACCTGCTCAACAGAACTGTGCACACTCCTTACCTTCTCAACAGAGCTCTGCACAGCACTCACCTCCTCAAAAGAGCTCTGCACACCACCCATCTCCTCAACAGAGCTCTGCACACCACCCATCTCCTCAACAGAGCTCCGCACACCACCCATCTCCTCAACAGAGCTCCGCACACCACCCATCTCCTCAACAGAACACTGCACACCACCCACCTCCTCAACAGAGCTCCGCACACCACCCATCTCCTCAACAGAGCTCCGCACACCACCCATCTCCTCAACAGAACCCTGCACACTGCCCACCGCCTCAACAGAACACTACACAGTGCCCATTTCCTCAGCAGAGCTCTGTACACCACCCAGCTCCTCAACAAGACTCCACACACTGCCAAGCTCCTCAGGAGAATTCTGCATGTTGCTTGCCTCATCAACAGAGCTCCACACACTGCTCTCCTTCTCCACAGAACTCCACACATTCTGCTCCTGTAATAACAACAACCGACACTAACCAGCAAGCCCCAGTGTCTTCTACCCATTCTGCCCCAGCATCTCCCACTAAGGCCAACCAACAGCAGAGCACTAGCCAGCCAAACAAGGAAGCCAGTCTGCCTCCCTCAGCTTCTCAGCCAATCCAAAATGAGGCAGTATTACCCACCGTTTCTCCTCATTCTTTGCACCAGATCGACCAAATCCCAATATCAGAGTCTGTTCCAGCACAGCCTCACAGCAATGGAATGCCATCAATTTCTAATTCAGAGACTCCCAATTTATCTCCTTCTTCTCCTGTTTTACCTCAACCACCAATAAGTAGTCTGAATGGCTCTTCTTCTCCTGAACCCCATGTGCCAGGCTTTGCCACTCTGGGCAGGAAGTTAATGTTGGGTACAGAATCCACCTCTGATGCTTACTTGACTTCCACCTATTCCCTTTCTCCAACCACTTACCCTCTTATTGACAACACTATCACACAGCCTCCTTTGCCAGAGAAAAGACGACAGGGTACCCAACCAGACTCACCCAATGGAAGGTCAGGCACCTTAAGATCATCCATGAGTCATTCCCCCTCTGGCCAACACCATGTTACCTTCTCACCAGTGGTAGGAGCTGTGACTGTACCAGGTGGGCAGAATGATGGGCTGGCAGAGGGTGAAACTGGCAGCAGGGTCAGTGTGAAGTTTGTGCAGGACAGCTCCCGTTTCTGGTACAAGCCTGGAATCTCCAGAGAACAAGGTTAGTTAGATGGCACAATGCATCAGAGGACATCCCTTAGTTTTTAGACCTATAACTTAGCAAGGCATTTAGACTTTGGGACAATTTTATTGTAGTTCATTCAAATTACAACATGATTAGTTATATGATGATGTAAATGTAAATAGCATTTTTCTTTTTTGTTGATGATTCATGCAAAAACAAAACAAACATAATTTTAGAATTTCCACTGCATGTTTTATGTTAGCTAGGGCTAAAAGTACAGAACAGCTGACTTAAACACTGTCTTAAAATCACTCTTGTTCTGTCCCCTTATCTACAGCCATTGCAGGTCTGAAGGAAAAGGAGCCGGGTGCGTTCGTCATCAGGGACAGTAACTCCTTCCAGGGGGCTTATGGTTTGGCCCTCAAAGTGGCCTCACCACCTGCCAACATCAGCAGCCATTCCAGCAAAGGTAGAGCATTATTTGAGTGTGTGATGCTTACACATTCAATACATCCATTTACTTCTACAGGAATCTGAACATGTACAAGAATAGGAGTTAAATAGTAGGCAGGATTGAAATAGTTCAACTAAATCTCAAGGGGAATAAACTTATCTATGAATATTCAGTTGATCTGTTGAAGCGTTTAGTGCAAGAGGTCTTCAGAGGTTTAGTCTTAATTTTGTGTACATCTGGCCATTTGTGAGCTAAGGTCTAAGTTTGTCTCTAGCACCCCCAGTGGGCAATGTAAACTGACACTGCACAATTACATTTAAAACCAACACACCTATCAGCAAATAAATAAATAAATAAATAAAGTTATGCTACCACCTGTATATTTGTAAAACAAAACTCTTTGGGCTTTAAGCCCCAGTACTGCCAAGCTGCCACTCTTGGGCCCTTGAGCAAAGCCCTTATCACTCTACACCACGGGTAATGTATCATGGCTGATGACCTTGTGCCCTTACCCCAACTTCCTAAGCAGGGATCTGCAAAGAAATGAATTTCACTGTGCTGTAATGTATATGTGACAAAAATAAAGGCTTCTTCTTCTTCTTCTTTCTTCTTGACCCTTCTTCTTCTTCTTCTTCTTCTTCTTCTTCTTTCTTCTTGACCCTTCTTCTTCTTCTTCTTCTTCTTAAAAGAATGTTTTACTATCCTTTACAATGATATTAAAAAACTAAAGATTGCACTGCCCTTCTATTTATTTATATGTAAACAGCATGTTTTTATATTTTCATATTTTCTAGGAGATCCTATGGAACAGCTGGTGAGACATTTCCTAATTGAGACTGGACCAAGAGGGGTGAAAATCAAAGGCTGTCAAAATGAGCCTTACTTTGGTAAGCACATCTCAAAACAACTGACATGAACACTGATCAAACTGTGTTTAACACCCCTTTTATATTTTACTAAACAGTTTCTCCAAATCTATACTATTTTTCTTTTGTGAATAATTAAAAATACATCTGGAATACAATTATGGATATTTTGTGTGTTGAAATAATAGCAATCAAAGTTAACATTGTGTGTGTGTGTGTGTGTGTGTGTGTGTGTGTGTGTGTGTGTGTGTGTGTGTGTGTGTGTGTGTGTGTGTTAACATTCTGTGTATCTGTGTTTCACAGGGAGTTTGTCAGCGCTGGTATATCAGCATGCTATTACACCCATCTCTCTGCCCTCTGCTCTCCGCATCCCTGACAAAGGTACAGGCAGCGCACAGTAAAGATGTTTGATGGAACTGATAAACACAAAATATCAGCAGTAGGAATGTCATATTGCCAATGAACAACACTAAGCACAGAATATGCTGAAATCCAACTAACAATAAAACACACAAAATGTGAATTTCTGTACAAATGATCTTTAGGCTGTAAAGAGTTGAATGGTTTGATGGAGTGAAGATATAAAAGTATTAAACATCTACTATAAATCTATAACCAGTATTAACACCCCCCCCCCCCCTTCAGATCCCATAACAGAGATCCAGGAAGTGCAGTCTGTCAGCAACATGAGCACAGCAGCAGACTTACTGAAACAGGGAGCAGGTAAACACTCTCACATCTTTACCCCTTTTTCTTATTTCCTTGCTTCTTTTACTTACTATTATTCTTTCTCTTCTTATTCATTCTCTCTTTTTCATTTGATCATTCCTTTTAATCCTGTTGCTTCTCCCTTAATTTGTTATTTCATCTGTGACATTTTCTCCTCCAATTCGGTCACACACCAGAATTATGCCATCCCTTGTCTTTTCTTTTGTCTATTTTCTTTCTTTCTTCTTGCTCATGCATTTTTCCTCCATTTTTTTCTTGGTGTTAAAAGTTTCACTAGTTCTCCTACTCAGTGTTCCTCTCTCCTCAGCATGTAATGTGCTGTACCTGAACTCGGTGGAGACTGAGTCTCTCACAGGACCACAGGCAGTAGCTAAAGCGACAGGCATGATGATGTCACTAAGCCCTCGGCCTTTAGCCACGGTAGTGCACTTTAAAGTGTCGACACAGGGCATCACTCTGACTGACAGTCAGCGCAGGTACGCTAACTCTAACAAGATCAGTTTTTGTTTCATCTGTTGTTAAAATATGCTACCGTGCGCACACGCATTTTATAGAGAGTACATTGTTTTGTTAATTCCCCTGTTTGGTTATTTATTTGTGACTGATGCTGTTTTTCAGGGTTTTCTTCAGGAGGCACTACCCAATTAACAGTGTGACTTTTAGCAGCGTTGATCCACAGGACAGGAGGTAAGTGGTCATTATACACACTGTTCACACACTCACTTATTTATTGGGGTTAATATAGTAACCTTGAATTATTATCTGGGTGTAATTTAATATGGTCAGTCATTCAGCATTCTTTAACATGTCATGTGAAGGGCTGCTTTCTAAAACTTTATATGAATTGCTTGACTTTCACTCATGATTTAGTATACAGTGATGATCTGTCAGGTCGAGCATGAACCTTCAGCCTGGTCTGTGTGTTCTGTGTTAGCTTTGAAGGTGTGTAAATCTATGTAGACACATTTACTCAGCTTGTTGTGCATGAAGCCAAAGTTAACCAGATTCCCAACTCAACACAGTACAAAGTGGAATAAGTTACTGATAAACCAATATACTTCTAATGTGCAGGTCCAACAAATTATGTGTGTGTGTGTGTGTGTGTGTTTTTTAATGTGACAGATAGCATGTTTGTGTAGTTGTCTGCAGCTTTGTGTGCACGTGTGTTTCTGAGTGTTTGTCTCCGTCTTCCTCTGCTATAGGTGGACTAACTCAGACAGCACGACATCTAAGTAAGTGCTCAGTGTGTACGTGTGTGTACGTGTGTGTTGCTCATGTGCTTGGCTTCATTTATGTTTTCTACCTTTTTGCTCTTCTGAGTTGAAACGCAAGAAACATGGACATCTTCCGAAATTTTTTGATTTTACTTTATATTTCTAGCACAGTACAAATTGTGGTCAACTTATTATTGATGCAATTATTGGGACCCTTGTTGAAAAAAAGAAAAAGAGAAAAAAACTTTTAACATGTCACACGTTATAGACCTCCCTGTATTTGGTACTTTGTGGGGTAACTTTCCATTACCAGCATCACAGCACTAATTCCTCACCTAACACACTTGAGCAGTTGCACTCCGATTCCCCCCACTGTATTTTCCAGCCTCGACACAGAATATCTCCAAGGTCCTCGCTCCTCCCCGGTGAACTCTCCTTCTTGAGTCACCCCATACGATTACAGTGATTTTATGACCAGGGACACTGATGGCCATGTCAGAAGCTTGACTTGAGTCACCCTATACGATTACAGTGAGTTTAAGACCAGGGACACTGATGGCCATGTCAGAAGCTTGACTTTAGTCACCCTATACGATTACAGTGAGTTTAAGACCAGGGACACTGATGGCCATGTCAGAAGCTTGACTTTAGTCACCCCATATGATTACAGTGATTTTAAGACCAGGGACACTGATGGCCATGTCAGAAGCTTGACTTTAGTCACCCCATATGATTACAGTGATTTTAAGACCAGGGACACTGATGGCCATGTCAGAAGCTTGACTCTGTGTTAACAGAACCGTTTTTCTGTGGATTCAGAAGCACATGCTGGATCATTGTCCTGCTGGAGTTTCAGCTTTTGCACAAGCAGCCATTTACCCTCTACAACCTCCAGAACATCACAGCTCACTTACCATATTAAAGAGTCAGGATTTGGCTCCTATTCTCTATAATCATCCTCTTTTATGCCACTCTCACCTCGAGAGCTTCAATTTTGTCTCATCTGATCCTGGCTGTAGTTCATGTTCCATTAGTGTCTAGTGAACAACTGTAGCCTTAGATGAAACTAAAAGCTTCTAGGTTTTTGTCTCTCCTGTAATTTTATCTCATGATCTAAGGAATCACATGAAAAAGCATCATTTGACAAAAGGGTATGAGGGCATTTTATACTGTAACACAAAAATGCAGCATTGTTCTCTAATGTGCTGGTGAATCTACCTGCAAGTCCACGATGCTTAACCACTTATCCCTTGGGAATAAATTGACTGGATTTATGAATGATTTAATAAGTGTCCTAATTGAGTGAGTTTGCAGTGACTCTGTACAGGGCCATCTGTCTCTAATCCTCACTTACACTTCTGCTTTTACCTTGTAGAGTGTTTGGGTTTGTAGCTAAGAAACCAGGCAGCGTGGCAGAGAACGTGTGTCACCTGTTTGCCGAACTCGACCCGGAGCAGCCAGCCACTGCCATCGTTAACTTCATCAACAAAGTCATGTTGGGGCCACAGCAGCGCTAGAGGAAGAAGGAGGCAGAAAACAACAACACTCCCTGCAAGGAAAAAAGACTTGTGGTTAAAAAGTGTACAAGTTTCCAAAGCACTGAAAACTAGTTTGTTGTGAAGATAAAGTGCTTCAAGACCAAATCAAAGTGAGTCCAATAAACCGTGACACACGTCGTATATAAATACACTACAAGTCATAATCATCGAGGTAGGAATATTACTGAGCACTTGCTTTCTTTTATACATGAAAAGTGTCTTAGTGTCTTAGAATATAACAAAGCACATGCACTCGGAAATACCAAATATCTCCACAGCTGACAATCAACAGACTTTCTGTATGTATTTTATTAATCAGCTTTAAGTAGTTGAATAGCGACTAGCTGCTATAAGTGTCTGATCAGGGACACGGTATAAGAGAGTACAAAAGAATGTTTGAGAGAGTCCGAGATTTACTGGGATTTAAAGGTGGTGTGAGGAAAGGAAGTGCACCGGGCATTCAGACGGGTGTGTGAGGTGCAGGCATACAGCGGTGGTAACAATAGTGTAAATAGGTTCATCTAGAGTCGTATAAGGTTGTCATGTTTTTCAGACAGATTGACGTTTCATGTAGAAATGAAGTTAAACAGACAAAAGGTTTGATCATAATAAGCTTTCCGCTTCCACTGCTGGACTCGACATTGGTCATTTTATTGCAGCATAATCAACCTGCTGAGAAAAATACAAGTTTTTGTTTTGTTTTTTAAATACACAGCCCTAAAAAAAGAACGAAAGAAAGAAATGTATCAACATTTATATATTAATGTAATTCATTTTCATGTCTTAACCATGTTCCTGTAAAAATGGGTTTAAAGTTTGAACTAAAATGCTTTGCTCGGCACTCATATTTATTCAGCTTTATTCAGTAATGATTCAGACGTCCTGTATTTTGTTGCATGTATCAGAGTCATTACGGCTTTCTAAGAGACAGACATGTCCGACAGCTTTAATATATTGTACTCTGTATTTTCATGTCGATCGTTGTATTTAGTAATATATTCACTCAGATGCAGCTCAGAAAGTAATTAAAATACTTAATGGAAGGAAACTTTTCTATTAAATGGATTTGTACACTGCTATTTTTTCAATATAAGCATAAATGAATATAATAAATATAAAGCTGTGGTACCAAGTAGATGTTTATTTTTTGTCATATAAGTGTGGAGTTTATTTGTAAAGCCAACATTTTTAATGTAATCAGTCAATCAGTTGACTTGGCCTGCTTCTAGCAAGTAAACAAAGTAGACTTGTGTTTCCAAGGAAATATTTACTTTCAACTAAAAACAAATGAAACGGTGAATATTAAAGCTGCCAAAGGCTTTCGGACTCGCAAAATCATCTACAGATTTTCTTCAGGGTTTCTTTACTGACTACAGAGGCTGTACACATTTTTTCCAAAATATTTTAGAACTAACAGTGAGCTAAAAAGTGAGCCACACTTTGATTGTCCCATTACCCAAAATGCTTTCAGATCAGAAACTTAAGGCGAAGGCAACTGCATTGTGTTTCATAATCTTCGAGATGTTTTGAGGTTATAAACACAAAGTGTAAAAGGTGTCGACTTTCTACCGCAGGACAAGATACACAAAACGAGCTGGATAACTGAAAATTAAAGACAGCACAATCAGTTTTTCAACACCATTTCCAGAACGAACACTGAGACCACAAGAACTCACAAGAACATGGCTGCTCGGCAGGAAGGAATTAGTGTTAAGTCTATAATGATCTCAGAAATGACCCTGACCCATTAGTTCCTCAGGAGCTCTCGGTTGCATTATTATAAACTGTTTTACATTGACATCATTTCCTGTCCAGTGTCACCTAAATGAGGACGAGCCTGGTTCCTCTAAAGGTTTCTTCCTCATGGCATCTCAGGGAGTTTTCCCTCGTCACCATCACTCCGGCTTGCTCATTAGAGATAGCTGTGAGATATATATTAACTTCATTTTAAACTTTAAACTTTTTGTTCTGTTTCCATGCTTCTGTAAAGCTGCATTGCGACAAAAAAAAACTCTAGATCCAAAACAGTATGTAAGTCTGTATTTCAATAATCAGCCCATGCATTTCACACTTGAAACTTTTGAGGACAAAAAAAAAAAAACGAGACTTTTCTTTTTTTCTTTTTTTTTTGAAACTTTATGTCCAATCAGATTTAAACATTACACATTCCATGCAACGTTAAGGACACAGCACAGTCCACCGAGTCCCGATTTAGCTGTAAGGCAAACATTTCAGTTGCGGGTATATCAAAAGGGACCATGTAAACAAAGTATGTATCATAAAAAGCAATTTACAATCTTTGGTAACTGTGGTTGATACCTATAGCGGGGGAATAACACCAACCAAGAGACGACCCAGAAACGCTGTTCCACACAAATACAGAGACATTTGCTTTAAATCACTGTAACCCCATCAACAGAACAAACATTTTGGCTAATCTTTTGGGATGTTTCGATGTAATTTAATATCATAACATTCTATACAAATAAGTGGGAAGAAAGAAAAAAAAATCAGTATCTACTAATTACAAAAAAAAAAAAAAAAATCATCAAGTGCTGGTTATAAAATGTTCCCCTTTGGTTTTGGTTGTACTAGGAAAAGAAAAAAAGAAAGCAAAGTTCAAAAGACATTCACAATTTCAGTGAGCAAACCTATAATTAATGGGCAGGCACATACTTTAGGTCAGATGTGACTCTATATGGTGACTAACCACATCATTTTGAGGCAGTGGTGATTAAAAACAGTTTATCAGATGTGAGAAGACTCATACGCAGGGTGAATTAAAGTTCCCAGAGTTCCTACACATACTACAGTAAAACAAATCAGAACAAAATCTGGTCCTAGGTGCTTCTAGTGTCAAAAATAGTTTTTGTGATAATCATAACATAAATCACCTGATTACAGTGATTAGGTTCTGCGTCTAGGTAGTGTGTAGTGCTTATTTTAAAATGTAGACTCAAAACACAAGCAATTGCTAAATAGCCCTGAACATCTTCTGCTAGTCTATGGGCTAAACATTATGTATATGAGCTCGACACAGAGGAGCCCTTTAGTACCGTTGAGGTCAATCCCCTGCATACAAAAAAAATGACAGGTAGCTCCACGAATAAATAGTTTGTTCCCAAGTGGAATATGTGGACATTCTCTGAGTCTGCTGGTACACTGATTAGCTGGTTATGTGGCTGCGGAATAGCTGGACTTCAAGAAAACGCAATGGGATGAGCAGCGTGCGGTTCGTGCTCTTCGGGATAATCCGCGTCGTGATCAATATCAGGGCTGTGTCCGTCACCCATCTCTGGAGACATGGAGCTTTCCAAATACTCCCTCTCCATCTGCTGCTCTTTTAGTCCAGCATGTTGTCTGTCCACACACAGCCAAGCCACAAGAGTCAGAAAAACAACATCCATGAGTTTTCAATCCATACATATAGAACAGACAGAACAGCAATTGGCAAGAAAACGTCTATAAGTATGCTTTCTGAAATTGGGGGTGGGGTGGGGGGGGGGGATTTTTAGGATTTTAGCTAAATTATACTAAATTTAATAAACATAACACAGGGGACAATATTGTTTGGTTCTTTTTTTAAAGAGTCGAAGTGTAGATGAATAGTTAAGTTAAAAGTCACTCACAGAGCAGACATAGGAGACAGATCAAGGCTGGAGTCACTGCGGGAGTCGTCGTCATGCTCATGAGCACTCAGTTCTTCATGCATCATGCTGGCCAGAGACTTGAGGCCGGAGCCTCCGATAGAGGCCGAGCCATACAGAGGCAAGCTGCTGTCAGCCATCGCAGCCTGAGACAAAAGCAACATGTTTCATCCCAAACTGCATGGAGACTTTCAAATGTTGTGTCAAAACTGCCTACAAAACTGCACACAAAACTCCATAAAAATTCATGTGCACACCAAAAGTGAACAATGACTGACTAAAGCAGTAAAAAGTCATAGATGTAAAACAATAACAATAGATGAGCACTAAATCTTCCATGAAACAACCAGATTAAGCTACATTTAAGCTCTATATTAATAGCATGAAATGCTTTCAGACTTTAGCGTGAATGTCACCGTTTCTGTCCTGAACAATGACTGGATATCAGCTATTACCAAAATACAATTCAGAACACTGTACTGCAAATTTCCAAAAATACATAAAGTAGCCATTAAGAACATTTTCCCCCCAATAACCCGTTGTATAGGCTACAGAACACACCATATATTTATAGCCCTATTACAAAAATTATTAAAATTTAGACTAAACTCAGCTGTGCAAAGATTCCTGTGATTCCGCTGTCTCTCTACAACACGGCCTGCAGCACTAAATGCGTTCGATCGCACCGCTACTTGCATGAATGCACGAGATTTTCCTATAGTAAGCCGCTACAGCCGTGGCCATCGATCTCGTTTCTCCCAGAACAAAAGCAAAATTTCCTCTTCTGAAGGTTAGAAGAACAGTAGTCTGCTTCATTCGCATTTTTTTAATGAGTGTCTGCAAATAAGTGCCTGTCTGCCTGATGAATAATGCATTTAAAACACGTTCATATTGAGAGTACAGTCGTATGCAAAAGTTTAGGAACCCCTGACAATTTCCATGATTTTCATTTATAAATATTTGGGTGTTTGGATCAGCAATTTCATTTTGATCTAACAAATAACTGAAGAACACAGTAATATTTCAGTAGTGATATGAGGTTTATTGGATTAACAGGAAATGCGTAATATGCATCAAAACTAAATTAGACAGGTGCTTACATTTGGATTATCAAATATTATTTCGGAGGCCATGGATTTAATCACTAGTGTGCACAGTGTACCGTTTGGGACACAACCTTCCATTCTACACGAATGAAGCATGAAAGAGCAGAGAGAACTAAATTCCAAACCCCTACATCCTTCTATCATGAACTGGTAGTGATGATGAAGTAATAACTGTTTGATAAGCTTGTAGCTTGACACTGAGGTCCTTCATCTTAAAAATATAATCATAATAAAATGCTACAACACTAAATAATGAAATGATCCGACACTTGACTTACTTGGAGAGCAGACAGAGCAGGGCTTTGGCCCAGACTTGACTGGATGTTCTTCACCAGAGAAGGTGATCTACAGAAACAAAGGATGAGTTACATTAGGAATAAAGTATAGAAACAATCGAGATGTTTATGGTGCCAATGAGTGGTGTTTCAAGGTGTTCATTTGACCATCCAAGATTTTCAATAGTGCCAAATCTAAAGAATGAATAATTGTATGATTTATAAGGAATCAATCTGTACCTGTACAATCTGTTTTTGCACCTTTTTGCACAGTATTTTATATATAATATATTTACATATATTTACACATATACATATATAAGTACATACTGTATATAATGTGTAGTGCTACTGTAAGGAGGCCCAATAGTACACTGTGTGTACTGACACATATGAGCATATTGCACATGTTAATTTGCTGATTCCATTATCTGGTTGTTAATTGTACACACATCGTACCGGCTATATATATCAGCATACTGCACATTTCACCTGTTGATTTCATTATGTTTGTTAATTGTACATATTGTACACACATATTGCACTGACTATATGTATGAGCATACTGCACATTTTCACATGTCAACTCATTATTGATATCTTTATCTGTATAACTGTTCTGTAATTCCTGGAGTTTGCTCCTAAGAATTTCACTCACCAAGGCACATGTGCTGTGGTGATGTGACAATAAAAGTGACTCGTAAACAGAAGATGATCTATTTCGATTTTGGATTTTGGGTAAACAATGACATGGTCACTGCAAGGGCAAATATGTGAGAGACTTTCTTGAATAGCTTCCTTCTGGTTTACAGTATTCAAGGATTTTGTTTGGCATATAAAATGAATAAGCAGAATAACTAGTCTTGGTGCTGGAGGCATCCCTGAGTAGAACAGAAAGGTTCTGCTTACCCAGTGATCTTCTGAGGTCTTCTTTTCTGGAACTCCATTTCATCCACAGTCCAAACAGCTCCTTTCACATTCTCCACTCTCACAAAGCACTTGTGGAGACTGAGGTTATGCCGTACTGCATTCTACAAGAATTGCAATGGCATTATGTCGCATTTTCTTTGGCTAAGCTCATAAAGCACATTAAGATCAAACACTAGAACAACAACAGCACTGAGACATGAATGTAGTACTGCAGAAAAAAGAACTTTACCTTCCATGTCGCTGCATTGCGTCTGAAATAAGCAAAGGTTCGAGTGAACCAGTTGTAGATTTCGTTTAGTGTTAGCTGCTTTTCTGGGGACTCAAATATCGCCTGTAAAAGACAAATGCAGGAAAATCTTCAGGATAATCCATTGATAGTTTCGCTGATGAGTATTAACCAGATCCCAGTGAACAAAATGTAATAAGGTCCCACTTTAAATGATGTGTCTTATACCAACAGCTATATACAGAAACAAATACAAGTAACTATAATATAACCAGCTACAATGTCTGCACAGTTCCTAAACAAGGCTAAAATGGAGGTTTATGGGTAAGTGTGGCATATAGAGGGGCACAGACAGGATGACAAGCACATCTTACACCTATACAGTCTGTCACACAGGCTTCAGGCAAATGCTGATTAAATGAATATGAATGCGTTGATCTTTAATTAAAAGAGAGGCCATATTTATAGGCCATCATTGCAGGGCTTTAGAAAAATGAAGGTTTTGGAAATTCCTCGACATAATTAATTCATATTACTAGCCATGTACGGGCTGAAAGTTCATGGTATTTAGAACCTGAGAAAGTTGTAGTAGACCTCATCCTATGGCATCTGCTACATTTTTACCACAGTAGAAAGCAAGATGTTTAGTCAGATTTTTTTCTTATGCCCCATAGTGGACAAGCTGGTGGCAGCTTTGTGACTGCGTGAACACAACACTCTCAAGCTTTCACAGATACAAAGCAGTATTAAACAGACCTAAACAAGTACAGCAAATACCTATGTGCATCAACATTCACACGAGTAGCTCTAACAGCACAGCAGGTTGGACAAATACGTTGTTACTGATTGTGACTGTATCTACAAGCAACAGAAAGTGACCAATTCATTTAGTGTTAGTCCAATTCAAGGAGAATAGCTCCTGTTTAATTAGCATGTAGATACGGTCAAATTCAAATGGGTTTTAATTACATTAATCTGATTTTGTTAGCATGTCACACACAAATGCAGTCACACGATATCAGAATTGTCAAAGGTCAAGATTCACGTCTGTACTTATAAGTGTACAGGGATTTATAATATTTCTGTAAGCTATCTGTAAGAGTAAGCTCATGCTTATACACACTAGTTACAATATGGTGGCTGGTATATTTTTGTTTAAATGCACAATTCATAAAAAGACACTCAAGATAAAGTGGGACCACATAAGAACATGTGATGTATGTACAATACAGTGTGCTACTCCACCTAGGGTCAGGCCTCCTGTGACAAGCAAATGCTCCTTACCTGCCTTATCAATGCTGCATATGTAAATGGGGGTCTGACTTCTGTGCTCAAATAGAACTCCTTATTCTGCACAATGTCTGAGAGGCAAAAAAACAGACGCTGACAAATTAGACAAAAGATACGCCTTAGTTTAAAAGTCATATTCCAACTAATCCAGTCCTGATACTGAAAGACAGTTAATTAGATTTAAAAGATCATTTATCGTGATACCGTAAGCTTGAAAACCTTTACTGTCCCTGGGGAGTTAATGCAATTACACAGAAATAAACGTTTAAATTTATAAAAAAAAATAAGACTCCAGTTCTTTTGTTTAAATGTGGTTGTAGAGTACAACTGACCTTGGTCCATAGCCAGGTTGCATTTGTCAGAGTAACGTTTGCGAATAGGCCCCATGGCATGCAGGCTGCTGGGGATGATGACACTGGGTGTCTGAGGGAGTGGTGTGAGAGGTGTTGATGGTGCTGTAGCACTCTGGGAAAGGCTCATGGAGGGAGTGGGCTTGGGAGCAGAGGCCTTAGCCAGTGTGAGGTTGGAAACCAAATTCACCTTTAATAACACACATCCATTACCATCCAAACATGAAACTTGTAATTTCAGAAAAGTACTCCAATCTTTACATATCTGACATGATAGTCAAATCAAACGGACGATTAGAATCAGCGTGTTTCACCTTAAAAACAAAAAAGTAAGTTGGTCTACGAGTGCTAGGGGACTTACTGGCTGTGGAGTTGGTTTAGGCTCAGTAGATTTGACATGGAGGTGGGCCATCATGGCCTGGAGACGTTCTTTGTCTTTTGCTAGCTGTTTGGTAAACAAAACAAAGTTGACACCAAGATAAATGACATGCTTACAGTACTTATCTGCTGATTCTCAAATAGTCTTTGTATTCTTCATAAACAAACATCCTGCTTTCGAAGTTTAAACCTACAATTCTTGTTTAATATCTATAAATAACGTTTGACATTTATGAAATTGTAAAGTAAGTAAATATACCAGTCATATTAGACTGCAGTTACATGTCTCACATGTTAAATAAAACAAAAACAATGCATATTCATAAGATGGATTAGGCCAAAAATCTCTCTAAGAACCATTACTCAGTATAGAATAAGAACATGATTGTGTTAACAGTATAAAGTTAAAGTTTTGCACACTGTTAAAAAAAAAATACCTGCAGTTCAAGCTGTTGAACGACCTGCATCTGAACTCTGCATTGAGCTGTGCTTTTGTCATCCAGCGCATGCTCGCTGTTTAAATGCCTGAAGGAAAAAGAAGCACCCATATTAAAAACAAAAATAAGGAGATATATAAGAAATAAAGCTAAACCAATGCTGCTGCCAAAGAATTGTGATTATAGCAGTAATCACTAGGGGGCAGTGTAGTTTCAGGTGCACTACAACCTCACATTAGCATTTAATCTGTCTGGTTAAAGTTTCTTAAAAAAAAAAAACTCTTGCTTCAATACTGCTTCTGCTAGAGCAGAACATATAACATTTTTTTTATAAATATTTGATCAAAACAATACTTTAAATCAAATCTGATAAATCAAAAATCCAAGGAACTCAAAAATTTAGACTGGATCACTAAGTAATGTTTAAAATGAGCTTAGAAACAATATACCTCAACCAATGAGTGTATAAAATGAACCAATTCCATATATAAATATTACAATCCATTTCCTGCCAACAAGACAAACAGATCAGTAAAAACATTTCATACACCAGCGTAATGTAGAGTACTGCTTATTATTTTCCTTCAGAAGGCGTCTGCTGTGCTTCTTATCAATGTTTAATAGTATTAAACTCCAGAAGGGAACAACAAAGAGCTACAGGAGAGAAATATTAATGTACACAGAGTGTGTTCAGGGAGAGGCCACGATGATGTGTGCTAGTTTACTGTGTTTTTAATAGCCTGACTTAGAGTGGAGCTGTAGAACAAAGGCAGTGTTGTGGCAATAAGGCAGGGCGGAGACGCAGAGAGGGAGCAGGGGTTAGGGTCAGCGCAGGGGGCACGCATAAACATCCTCCTGCTGTTTGTTTTGGGAGGGATGGGCCAACATCACCATGGGTACACTGTTTATCACAGAGCAGTGCAGCTCAACCCTGAGGGGCCCCACCACTCCGCCACCACAGGGGAAGGAGGGGAAGAGAGAGAGAGAGAGAGAGAGAGAGAGAGAGAGAGAGAGAGGTGGGGGATTTTGGAAAAAGGAAAGAAACGCAAATATTGAAATGAGCCGACAAAGAGAGGCAGGAGGAAAAAACAGAAGGAAACAGAAAAAGAAAGACAAACACACACAGACAGGCAATCAGGCAGACAGACAGACATTTTGGTTTTCTTCGTAAAGTGCTTTAGCGGAGCATTAATGTATTTGAAAAGTTTAAATTGAGAATCTTGATTAAACAGGCTTTCGTTGTAACCGTTGAATGGAAAAAATGATCTATACTGTTTTCTACAAAAGCTATCATACTCTTAGTAAGAAATAAAACATCTGTTCTTGCCTAAATACAATGAAAGAAAACATTTTCTTATGCTGTTTCTACCTGTTAACTGATACGCAGTGTTCAGGAGAACACGTTACTATTGGAGGAAAGAGAATAAATAAGGAACGGAGACTCACTTGAGGAATGACTGGAAGTCTCCTAACACAGCCTCACAGCCAGGCCACTTACACACACCGTGGCTATAGAGTGGGTGATTGCTCTGAGCCTCCTGTGAACTGTAACACAAAGCATAAAAAACATTTAAGTCAGTTTCTGACCTGAGGGCAGTGAGTTTTATGCATCAGTTTAAGTGGCTAGTGTGATTACTTCAAAATATTCCTCAAAATGAGACGGAGGTAAGAAAGATATTAGTTCTGTTCATTAGTGTGATTCGTTTATGTTTCACTATTGCAGCAATAACTGTACTTATAGCTTGCATCTTGTACCGTAGGTTTCGCAACAACCTGTGCCATGCTTCTATTGGTAGCTAACAGACAAATGTCATAAGAGCAGTCACAAAGATATTGACACAATCAGCCTTTATCACTGGTGATCTTTTATTAGCTCATCTCACAACCAATGAATGTCTCTGTAGTGAACTGGATAGACATATTCCCTCAAATGGTATTTTTATGATGACGGATGCTTTTTTTCCCCCCGTAAGAAAAAACATTCATTAATTAATTAATTTCTCTAATAATGTTCAATGGAATACAGTTTTCCCATATCCAATATCCAATTCTGCACCTGTCTGTATTCTTGTGCTATGCGGGGAACATCATTTTCATCAAATCTACTATAGTCTTCTGTCAGAAGTAACTGAAGCAAGCATAGCTGGGATGACCCTTCACTCTTTATATGTTCCAGACCGGTTGCTCTGCCTCGTATAAACAAATTAACTCACAACCTGCACAGTCAAAAATGATACATAGTGCATTTGACAAACAAATGATGCAGCTTTAAAAGAGAATGCAAATCCAATAAAATTTGTTTACAGAGTTATTTGCTCACTGAACCAGACGAAGTTCAAAAATTCCAAACCCACACGTCAAAAGGCACAAACAACACATTTTACACAGCAATGACTCACTACTACAGAGTTTCAGCTACTTCTGCAAACTTCTTTGTGTTTGATGTAACTGATCATCTGGGTAGCAGTTCATGTACACCAGTGGTTTAAAAGAAACAATTCGCATTTGAACATTTCTTTTATTAGTGACGCACCTCAAAGAGAAAATGCAATAAGGCTTTAAAGAAGATTTTAAAACTCCATTTCAGTTATCATCATAGAGGAGGACAGAAAAAGTGTTTATTTTATTTATTAAAAAAACAAAAAACTCACATTCAGTAATATGAGGGCGAGGCCTCGCTTTTCATGCCACTGGATGCACTTAAGGTTTTAGTTGCAGGCGCCACTTTGCCAGGGCAGAATTTACATGACACATGAACCCGACCACACAGTCCTTGAGCATTCACCCTGAACTAATATCCGCCACCACAACTTAAGCCAAACAATAACAGACACACAGCACAGAGGACGGTTCTAAGGACATACATCACAATGACATTTGTCCTTAAAAATGCCTTTCAGTAATCTAACACAGCATTCTGGTTTCATATATCAATTAACAGACAAAATTTATTTTCAGCATCTCTCTGGCATGTATAAATACTCTAAACAGATAAGCGGTTCTGTTCAGAGCTAAAACAGGCTATGATGGGGAAAATATCTTGAGAATAAATGCATGCACTAGGCCTCAGTCATAAAAAAAAATGGTGTGTACATTTTACAGCATAGATTTGTTTCTGTTTAAATTTGCATGCTGTGGCCTTCTAAAATATCAGCCTTAAAATACATCAACTGAATTTACTGATAATCATCTGACGCTGCCTTGTACAGTTCTAGGCCTCTTGAGCATGGCATGGTTTCAGTTATACAACATGCAATCAGTCTGAGATTAAAGCATTCTCGCCATGCTGTTATATGTGATAAAAGCCTGAGCTTTGTCACCACATCTGTATCATTTCCCTGACCACAGGTTGCTAAGGAACAGAAACAGTCACGTTACTCCAAGCTGTGTGAATCATTAACCGGCAAAATTAGAAAGCATTAAAAAAGATGAATTACATCATGTGGCCTACTTTGGGAAGAAGAGTGTGATAATAATAATATCATCATCATCATCTATTCATAAGTAATAACAGTGACCGTTAAGGATCGTCACAACCTACAGATCATGTTTTGTAACATTTGAATGAGGGAAGGGCAAACTACAAGCCTGAAGCAATGTTAACCGTTGTTTGAGCTGAAAAGAAATGTATCCATTTCATAAATTTTTATTATCTTTGCTGCTAGGTGACAGACAAACGGAATAGCAGTTCACTTGACGGTAAAGCCGAACGGAAAAGAGAAGTGAAATTTCTCCCTAATAATGTGAGGGAATCTGTCAAGTTTACACTGGAGATAAAGTGCAGAGATTGGACTGATACTTGGAATACTTTTTTGGATGTCTGCTAAAACCACATCTATACCTATATCATCACTTGTAAGTAAAGTGATGCAGGATATCATTAGAATCTCATTTAAACATCTGTTGTGAAACATTACAGCCCGTCTTTATCATTCTTTTTTGTTTTACTTTTGCCCTTACTTTGTAAACAGGCGTATAAAAGTAGTACGAGATTTGATGCTGCATGCTAAGACATCACATTCCCCTTTGTCCTGATTGTGCCTGATATAAAATGACAATAGCATCATGTCTGTGAATAACACACTTCCTGTCAATGTACTGACAAATAAATGTACTATAAATAAATAAAACCTCAGCAAAAAAAACAAAAAAAAACGCAAGTATGTTCAGATGTACATCAGTTATCGATATGCCCACAGGGCATAAATTATAATTAGAAACGGACACACATCAACAACAATCATGCCCTGATCGGAGACCAGCCAATAACCTGCTCAAGTGAAAATGTCAGTCTGCTAACTTTTGCTTAACTTGTAAAGTATTTATAATTTTAGCCTTAAGGACAAAAACAAACTTAACACTTTTATTAGTGAATAATTAATAGCATTGGGATGTGCTACAAATTTAATATGGACAGTCTGAATTTATATCACCCAAGACAGCGGTGATTAGCTATTAGCGGTGGTCATACCTCTCTCTCCTGATTGGCCGAGGCGTGTGGTGTCCATTGGTACTGGGGTGCTGGTTAAGACCAGGTGCTTTAGAAGAAGAGGGTGACTTGTCTCCACTGCTCTTTTCCTCTGATCTAACCTCTGTCACATCTTTCCACAGCTGCTGCAGCTCTGCAGGAATCAGACCTGTTTAACACATCAGATCTTCTTACCACCTAACTAACAAGAACTAAGATAAATTCGAATGAGTTTAAAATCGTCTCTAATCTACAAAATGTTTTCTGTGAGGAAAGCTGCCTGCTGTAGTTTGGGGTGCAAGATAAACAATGAAAATTGTTTGTACTTACTCTGTGGCAGGGAGGTGAGTGCTGTGGCTGGGAGAGTCAGCAGTCCTTGCCTCTGCAGATGCTGCTGTTGAAGAGAGAGGAGCTGCTGTTGGACAGCCATCTGCTGGGCAAGCATCTGCTGCTGAAGACAACATTCACACACCATAGTGTCACGGCATCAGAAGTTAGCAAATAGGCTACCCAAGGCTGTCTGTAAGTCAGGCTGATCAGGATTATTGACACATAAGCTTATGATTGCTCATGTCTGGCATTCCGTACGTCTTTTGCCTAGAATGTGTTCCAATTGCATGTAACCACATGTATTTTCACTTGTACTCAAATGCATTTCCAGTTAGCCAGATTTATATCTGATTGTGGAATCACGCTTCATATACAAATCAGCTTATAACCACCAACTGCGTTGTCCCTCTTTTCCAGCTGTTTTATGCAAAAGACAATCGCCACATCAAAGGTCACAATTTTGTGTGGAGTTTTACTCTCTTAAAAGCAAAGATCTTGGCGATCATGGGCCATGTAGGTTAGAAAATATATCCAGAGGGATTTCTGGCTGTTATTTGGAAAGACTGTTGAGTGTATATTTGAACAATGACTGACTAACATCAGTCCTAGAACTGAAACTGAGATTAAAATATGTTTATATGTAAAGATGTTTGAGACTCGAACTCACGCTCTCTCCCACACAGACACACAAACATAAAAAAATAAGCAAAAAACAAACGAAAAATAATCTAAGTTGGTACACTTTGTGATGCAGTGGGGAAAAAACAGAAAATTGTACTACACACCTCTTTGCTAGGTTTTCCAGTGTGCTGCTGCTGGAGGAGCTGCAGCCGGAGTTCATCCTGCTGCTTCTTGTAGAACTCCTGGAGCTGTTGCTGCAAAGCCACAGTTACAATGATTCTTCTAATATACTCATGACAGTACAAATAGGTATAAGGCAACAATCAATTAGTTATAATAACCTGGCAATTTATCTGAGGAGAAAAAAAATGTTTTGAACTGATAAGTTCACCAACCTGCTGCAACATCAGAGCCTGTTGTTGCTGTAAAAGCACCTGGAGCTGTTGAGGGTTCAGAACCTGCTGCTGAAGGATTTGCTGCATCTGCTGAGGCGTGATCACCTGAGGGGTTATCATGGCCAACGATACCGGCACCTACGCAACACATACATACAGAAGTGTCTAGCTTAATTTTAAATTCTAGGTTTAAACATTTATTTAATTTTTATTTTGAAAAGCATCGTCAACAAATGAAAAAAGGAAGGTGAAAAAGCAACATATAATGAAGGATGCCAAAGGGTAAAAACCCACCATGCACATACACACATGATAAAAAAAATATATATACATTTTTAGTAGGTTTGTGACGGATATAAAAAAAAATTTAAAAATAAAAAAACATTGGTAAAAAAGTTATGTTTTATTTTCTACATTCAGAATAAATGCTCATGTGCCTCAAAAAAAAAAAAAAAAAAAAAATAATAATAATAATAATAATAATAATAATAATAATCCATACATTTTTATGGTCCCGTTATCTTCTTAGGTTTGGAGCTCATTTATTATTCTTTTTAATTTGTTCATATTCTAAATCATATTGTAATTAATAATACACCATAGTCCCTTCCACCATGAGAGCACAGTGTTGGAAGGTAAATGCTCTGGACACATTCCGTAAGGGATACATGGCAGTGTTCAGACCCCTGCTGAACATCCCATTCCCACTTTAGTCTCACTTTGCTGTTATAATAACCTCTTCTGAAATGATTTCCACTAGATTTTGGAGTGTAACTGTGGGCCACAAAAATCTTCAGTCAGGTGAGGAGGCCTGGTGTACAGTTAGCATTCAAGTTAATCTCAAAAGTGACCCATGAGGCTGAGGTCAGGGATGCGTACAGGATACTCAAGATCTTTCTCTCCATCTCTCTCTAATTCCAACACTCAGAATTGCTAAAATCCTCTCGGGATACTAGACAGATGTTTGACACACATCCAGCTACTAAACGTAAAACAGCTATACAAGAAAACAGAAGTACAGCAATACAACTGCAAAAAAGATATACCCTTTAGTATCATATAACCAAAAGCAATTACTGCTTTTTAATCTAGACACACACTAACACAATAAATGCTCAAACACAGTGTTTTTTTAACCGTTTACAATAAACAGAATAATTAAAATTACATTTATGGATCTGTATAAACAATACATCCACTGGGGTACACAGCAACTGTGAAAACAAACTGGAGATTGCATTTTAATTACGGCTCCACAACTCAAACAAACAAGGGGTTCCAGTAAAGCCGGCTGTGTTGGGCTGCAAGTAAACAAGCCGCTAGACCATTTCTCTGCAGCTGTGAGTGAAATATAACGGCTGACCTTCACGAACACACTTTCCCACTCTAACTGGCTCTAGTGAATGGGTGCAAGCTATCGTAGCGGTCTAACATCGGCTAAAACTATTTTTAACATTAAGAAATATTGTCTGACACCCTGAAGCAAGTCCTCTGTAAAGGCTGCACACTTCACTGAAACAGAACAAAGCAATGACAGCAACCCCTCAGCTGCCTACCTGAGCATGCTGACAATTAACAGCAATCATTCTGCTTTTACCGTCTCCCAAAACGTTGATGTGCACGGTCTCTATGACGATAGACAAGTCCAAACAGTGTTTTGTTGTTGTTATTGTTCCCGCCAGTGTGTCAGAGAACAACTCCCTGTGAGTGAGCATGTCAACAAGCATGCGCTTCTGAAAACACAGGCCCATAAATCAACAAGCCTCAACAGTCCAAAAGCAAAATCCTTTGTTATTGCTCTCAACCCTTTAAACATTTTGGGGTTGGGCTACCTGCCCTAAGTAAATAAAAAAAGTAGTCTTGTGCTAATTATCGCTCTGCAACACCGAGGTGATTAGGTTTCTGAGCAGCTCCACATGACCGACCGCAGAGAAAAAGAAAACCTTTTAGCGATGCAGTACTATTACTTACAAGACAGACTCAACACTGATATCACAGAACCAGTGTCATTTATTTAGCTCATCACTCCTTCGTAACACCACAGGAAAAAAAAAAATCAATACTTCCCTGAAATACACAACTCAATTACAGTGAATCCATACTGGTACAGTAATGCTGTGCTTCTGCTCAGCACCACATTCATCTTCAAACAGCAAATAAAGTTCCTTCATACCAGCACGGTCTTAATCAAATGAATAATATCTCTCCGTTTAGTTTACTACAAGAAAATTCGTATTAATACTGTAGATGAAAAAATATGAGCAATTCTGAATGAAATAAGTAACAATTTAACAAATATTTAGGCTCACAAGTGAATACATTTATACATTATACAAACAAACAAACAAACAAATAAATAAATAAATACTACCCAGGAACAAGATGCCCATCAACTACAGCTCACATATGGTAAACTCCACATCCTGCTCATAAATAAACACCACGGCAAACACACCCATCACAACACAAACCTGGTTAATTCCACTGGCATTAAAGGCTGTGTGTCCAGCAGTACGTGATGTTTCAGTTGTGCGCATGCTGGTGCTAACTTTCAGACAGAGTGCGACTCCCAATGGGCCGGCACATCCTGGCTGCATTTCCTTCCAACATTTACAGAGCACCAAACGTGTCCAATCATGTGCTTACAGCTCGTGCGCTACGCTTAACCTAGTGGCAGGACCTAAACCATTGATCCAGCTCTTGTTTCAGTCCATTCATTCCAACTCTGAGTAATAAACAACCCTATAATAATCGATATACAAAAATGGCAGAACCAAAAATAATAATTCATATGGAGCTATACGTCAATAACACAGCAAAGCAGAAAAAGAATATTTTAGAGTAGACACCACATTTTATTTTACATATTTTTTGCCAGGTGTAACTCACTACATTCTATGTGAACCATCAACATTTGTGTGTGTGTGTGTGTGTGTGTGTGTGTGTGTGTGTGTGTGTGTGTTTGTGTGTGTGTGTAAGTAGTAAACAAGATTACAGTTCTACCTGGGTTTCTGGCTCCTTCTCCACACTCTTCTGGGACTTCTCCCCACTCTGCTGTTGCTGTTGTTGAGCAACTTGAAGTGCCTGAAGATGCAAAAAAACAATAACAAACTCCTGATTGGCTTTGTAAAGTCTCCATGGAGTATCGTCTTTGTTTTTTCAGCGCATGCAAGTGTACGATCCACTGCATAGAACAATTAACCCTTCATTATCTTTGGTACATTTAATGAATGACAACTCATCTAGAAAAGGTTCAAACCAGTACTACAGGTTTGCCGTGGCTAAAGCGCCAAGCAGTGATATTACTGTGTTTCTATCAACAAGCACGTGTTTTTACAAAACAGACATCTGCTCTTTTCATAAGGAGAGACAACATAAAGAGCCACAAAATATCAGAATGACCAAAAGGACGGTGTAACAAAACCAGACCATAATATGAAATAATCTGCTGTATACATTTTAATTAATTGTCGAATTAAAAAATTCTTCAACACATTTTATAATGTGTTGTTTATCCAATAACATCATCATCAACAAAGATTTGATAATTCAGTACTCTCGGGTAAAATGCAAAGCACTACTGAAGCCCACAGAGGCAGCAACATTGCTTCAGTTGTTTATTTTTTTACACAAACAGAAACAAAGAAATCATTTAGAATTTTTCTTCTTATTAAAGACTACGCAATAAACATTGCTCAAATGGTAGAAATCACATAATAAGAGAGTTTGCTTGGCACTAGAAAGAGAAGTGGTGTAATTGAGGAGTAAACCAGTATAAGGAAATTGGAGGTGACTTTCATATCAGTACATTCATGATACATGAACAAATTCAAAGTACTTGTGCAACACAGCATCTTCAGATTCTGCTTGGTAAGTGAAACTGCCTAACCAGCTGACCTTGGCAAAAGGATGTGGTTTGACATTTAAACAAGATTTATGTCAAGAGAGTAAAATATCACAGTGGCAAGTTCATGTTTTAATGAGGTCTGTTACACCTAGGCAGTTTAATTATGGCTTGACTAATGGGGAGGTAACATCATTTAGACTACTGATTGCAAATAGTTTAGCTCACATGATCCATGCACATTTTAGTGTTTCCTACTTGCAACAAAGTAGGAACCTGTAGTCTACACAAAAATCTGCTATTTATTTATTTGTTTGTTTGTTTGTTTGTTTGTTTGTATATTTGTTTATTTTTTCATTCATTCATTCATTCATTCATTCAAATAATAAAATCCTGCAGTCCTAATCGCCATATGTGGTCCTAATCAATCAGATACAACAAACAGTCTTTATGTCCTGGTGTTCATACGGATGGCCATTTTAGAGATTTGCATTAGCATTTGCATTTACTCATTTGGTTGACACTTTTATCCAAACGACTTACAACTGAGACAGGATTGAGCAGATGACGGTTAAGGGTCTTGATCAAGGACCCAAGAGTAGCAGCTGGCTGCGTTACTCAATTAGTAACTCAATGCCTTATCCACAGAACGACTGCTCACAAACCGAAAGATGTTCTTGGTATCATCTAGATTTCAGAGAAGGGAAAGTTGTGATTTCAAATGTGCGATTAAAAAAGTCAGGGGAAGCAAAAAGGAAGTCAAATAGAACACAAAACAAAAAAGGATGAGTGCTCTACACACATATCGAGAAAAAAAAAGCACTATACCTTGATTATGAAAAAAAAACATGAAACTCTACATCAAACTTGTCTACATGTTTGGAATTATTACAAAAACCCATACAGGGTTTATAAGCTAGATGTTGTTTAACCTTAATGCCTACAACATTTTTACACTTCTGATCTGTCCAGTTACCATTCAATCTTCAACCCACATTTGTAATGTAATTTAATTTTCAGAAAAGTTATCACTTGACAGGTCTTTTGAAATCAGAGCAACACCCATGCTGTCATTTTGGCTTCTGGGAGAATCATGGTATTTAATCAGCACTGGCTTTAAGTGGCCAACAATCAACTGTCTGAAGTGTGTTTAAGTTTTTCTACTTAGAAGTTTTGAAACTGTTTGTTTAGACAGATTTGCTCTTGCCTGGCTTAGACAGACCCATTCCAGTTTGTTAGCATTAATGGAAAATGTGTTACACATATGTCTTTCCACAAGTTTGTGTTCTAGGCCCTCTATTCTCATTTAATATCCAGCTCCTCGGTCATGTAATTCTCTTACACAAGTTTGGCTTTTGCTCCTATGCTGATCATGCACAAATTCACTCAGCATTCTGACCAGACACAGAAACACAAAAAAATTGTACAAGGCATCGAAACATGAATGAATAAAAAAACTCCTAACTTTTAATGCAAACGATGGGCACCATGTCTGCCTGCAGTAACATTTGTGATATCATCATACAGCTAAAAAGATTCAACAAAATTTAAAACTGAACGGATAGAGATCGTACGCATTATGTTTATGATTACTATCATTATTAATTTGCTTCTTAAGAAAGAACACGAGGAGAGATGAAAGCAGAACGTGAACAAAACTAGCTGTTACAGTATGAGGTTTATACTAGATTATAGACTCTTCTACAAAAGTCACTTTAAATTCAAATATATGACAGAAAGCTTGAATTCATTTAACTATGTACCTTGACCAACATCGTCATTTTACTTTGAGTTGCGTATCTGAATAAGATCAAAAACAATAACGAATCACTTGAGTACAATAACAAAAAGCTGTTTATTCCAGCGCATTGGAATACAGCTTCATGCATCAAAGCAACTTTTTCAACAAGGCAAGTGAAGTGCAACAACAAATTTGAGTGAAGCACAACAAAGAAAGGTTCAATTTTGTTAAATATTGTTTTCCAAGCATACACTAGAGCATAAAAGTATTATTTACACACATGAACCCTCCAGCCAAAGCTTCAAAACAAAAAGTTTTTTCCAGTGAATATTTGAAAAGAACAACAGGAACAAAAAGTCATTTTTCTGGGAAATGATATGAATGTTGTTGTGGGCCAGCTTCTCCTAGTGAATGTTTAAAAGGGAGCAGAGATACTGACAAGTTAGCATCTAGGAGTAATAGCAGCAAATTAAATTGGGTCTAATCTTTAGTTCTTGTACCATCGTCAAATAAGCTCGGTCAGAACAAAACCAAACCCGGACCTGGCCGTCCCCTGGCCGAGTAGGCTTTCCAACAATGTAAGTAAGGGTGGAAGTAGGAGTAGGCCTGCCTGGGGGGTTATTAAGTGGCATATACACTATATGGCCAAAAGTTCCCTGAAGAAATATTAGCTTGAGTTTTATTATGCTAAGTATTTTTTAATTAACTTCAGAAATGTTAAGTTGAAACATCAAACTGCTCTTTAACATTGCATGTGTTAATTATTCCAATAGAAAACACCATTTAAAAAGAAGTAGAAACTTTGGCAGGCCCTACTCTAGCCTACTAAAGATGTTTGTGTCAGTAGATTAGCCATTCCACATTACTGAAGGTCTGTGCAACTGTGTTTGATCAATCGATGGTCTGTACTATTTTTAACTCCACCTGTGTAGCTCAAATGGTAGCTGAGGAAGAATTATAACCAGATTCAGCACATTTAAACGTTTGCAATGGAAAGGCATTTCTGACCATTTATGGGGCTCTGCATTAACTGGAACGGTTTCTAAGAATTTCTTTCACAAGACTAATTATAGTTTTAGATTTTATTTTTAGATTTTCTTTATGTTTTATGTATATTTATAAGATAAGGTCATAGGAACTTTCTGAGGAACTTTTCTTCATAGGAAGGATTTCTGAGGTTCAGCCAGTAGATTTCTCTGGATGTTAAAACCATGCGATTCACTCATCTCGTCAATAACAACAGAAATACATGCATGACTTCAAAGTTAACAGAGTACGCTCATGTAAAATTCACAGCATGTGAAATTATACCTAATTCTTTGTCACTCTATGGACCTCTCTGCTGAATTGGTCTGTGCATGCATCTGTACCCTGTACGCCGGCCAAGACGCCATCTGGTTGACAACTGAATGACTACATGTCTCACTACACATGTTAGCTATCTTGCGAGGATGATAGACAGTCTTTTCAGAATGAACACCACACAAGCATGTGGAAACACTGACAAACACAAGCAGTGTAAAGCTGTCACAACTCGTCTTCCAGCACAACACACAGTCACCTGCATACCAGCCAGGCTAGAACAATATCTTTAATGTGCAGTGCGATGAGAGAAAACCACAGCTCACAGACCAAATGCTGGCCATCAACTTTCTGAATTGTTGATGTCACAAACACTATGTCCGACCCTTACAAATTTTATTAGAAAAAGGATGTGGATTATGCTAGATCTTCAAAAAAAAAAAAAAAATCACTGTAGTGAGGTGAAATATATGCAAAAGTTGCCACTACTGTACTGTGAACCCCTGTATATTTGAACACTACCTAAACATACGCTGTTTGAACATGGCTGTGAGGAGCACAATGTACTGTATATAAAACAAATTCTATTCTTCATTACCATTGAATTTATTTGTAACATTTGATTTTACAATCAATTCTCAGTCTACATATTTTCTTTGTTCTCTGCTGTTTTTGATTTTTTTCAGCTGAGATTTGTTCGGGACGTCTGAAATATAATTAATCTTCTTAAATTGTTAACGATATTTACCCCTCTAAAAGCACGGGTACGGCAACACCTATTCTTTTGTTTTTGCTATACAACAGACATTTATGTTTGAGATAAAAAGATAAATAGAGCCTAATCATATGCATCAGAGATACAGATACAGTGGATATGCAATTAAATATTAAATGTTATTTACAATAGTATTATCTGTTCCTGTACTTTTTCTCACATAAAAACTAAAGGTCACTAAAGGTTTCTTGAGCTCAAACACAAATGCCTTCTACACATTGCAAAATCAAAGGCATTGGTCATTCTAAACCAAGGCGGAGGGCCAAGTAGTTATCTGTCGTTAGCCAAACTTACATTGATCAATTCTCCATTTCTACATTCTCAATTTATTATGACAGAAAAAAGTATCTTATAAGCGGGGAGCTCAAACCAACTATCAGTCATTCCAGATTCATACGTCAACTGGCTGATCTGGCATTTTATTATATAAACAAGAAGAATGCTCATCTGGGTTATTTTGACATTCACTACTTAAACTCCAGTGCAAAATGTGTAAAGAAGAAAAGTATGAACCCGTTATTTTTGTCACATATACATTCTAGAACAGTGAAATTCTGTATTCACATATCCCAACTTTGGAGGTTTGAGTCAGAGTCAGCAATGATGCAGCAGCACCCTGGAGCAGTGAGGGTTAAGGACTTTGCTCAGTGGCCCAACTGTGGCAGCTTGACGGTGCTGGGGATTGAACTGGGGCTTGAAGTGAGGCACAACCCACAGTTTGAATACCTCTAATGTATATGAAAGAAAATGGGTACAGGAAAAATAGATGTCCATATTGCCGTTATGACTTTATGATTAAGCATCGCACATTGCAAAAACAACTTCAACGTCCCACCAATCCTGAACATGGGCAAAGTCCTGGAAATGAAATGTAATGTGTTGTGCACCATAAGACTTTCTTTAAATAAATAAATAAATAAATAAATAAATAAATAAATAAATAAATAAATAAAATAAAATAATAATAATAATAAATGGGGGTTGGACTATACATTAAACAAGAGGCTTATACATAGAAAAATAATAAATATCTTTACAACACAACATAAGCTCCAAAAATGTAACAAGATTTAACAGCACTAATCAGTTCTCATTTCCCACATTCTCTTCAATGCTCTGGTGTTGTTCTCTGTAAACACCCCAACAGACTGAAATCCAGGAAACAGGAATTCAACAGTTGTGAAAACAAAACAGCCAGCAAGAAGACTGTCCTCCCTGCTCTGACCCCTCACACTTCTGCAGGGTCGAACATCTGGCCTTGCGGAACTCCCCCAAACCGAATACGGAGGAAAGAAAAGAATGGTGGATGGGGCATGATGGGAAATGACACTAATGGAAAGGTGTCAGGGGAAGCAGAGGAATTATATCGAGGGGAACCTCTGAGAGATGAAAACTACAATAGATGTGAGAGAAAGCTTAAAGATTGTTATTCAAAAATAGATCGTATCAGAGGCCAAGAGGTGAAACATGATTTATCACCTCTTCAACAAATACGATTTGGAAATTCCAATAATGATAAATGAGTGTCTCGTCATGTTCACGTTAAATATAACAAAACGTTGCTCATCATAGTGCAAATAATGTTGGTATGGCAAGCCGAAGGACTTTTTGATTATGATCCCCTATTGCTAAATTCCAGACCAATGAAACATTAACAAGAGTCCACTGAAAGATAAAATGGTGTTTAACCTGTTGTATCTGGTGTACGTTGGGTGTAGATGCTTTTACTGGTGTCTCATTGGTCACTTGCTCCACACCCAAGCTCAGTTGCTCCTGACCAGCTGAACTGCTGTTGGCTGCTTGATCCGTCTTGGATTCCTGCATTTCGCTGTAAGGAAAAAAATACATACGTTAATTAAAATAAAACCAAAAACATCTTACTAACTGGTAGTGGGTTGTCATGTCATAGTTAAGGCAGGAAGAAATCTGAAAAACAAACTAGACACCTAATATATTGTGAATACTAGAACAAGTTTTTTGTACCTTTTATAACAATTTTGGACACAGGAACCTAAAAAGTTGTCCAAACTTCTGGGTGCAAAAAGCTTTTAATAGGGTCCATATTAATTGAATGTAAATAATTAAAGGTCCGTCCAGCCCATGAACAAATACACTAATCGGTGGAAAAGTAAAGGAATAATCATTTCACATTCAGCCTATTGCAGTTTAAATAAAATGAAAACCCTACTGTGGGATCTTAATGGCAGACGTAAAAAAAATAAACGAAAGAGACAAGAAAAATATTTATTCATTTTAAAAAATAATTTACAGAGTTTTGCCTTCATGAATCCCAGACAATACGTCCTACCATTCAAATGAAAGCGGTCTGCGGAGAAATACCACCCAAAAACATAATACAGAATGTTAAATTACTAAGAGTGAAAATTTGTACTAAAACCAGAGCACATACTGAGATACCAAATCTTTGACTATCACCCCTCGGTTTTTCCCTTGTTACCACCATAACTCTTTTCCTTCAGTCTTCAGATGGTTAAATGCTCTCCCACACAAGGAAGCCTGAGCTGATATTTTCTAAATAACTGACTGCCACCATGACTACAGTAAACAAAGGAACCCTAAGTCCAGTGTTTATTAACAAACACATCTTGCTTCTGGAGCTATTTAACATTAACCAGGTGGTACGATCTGAGGATCTGGCAGGTGCAATAATACACTGGAAGGGCCTTATGTAAACAGCTAGTGGGGGTGGGGAAGCATTTCAAAAAGCAACACAGCTAGAGTAAACAGTAAAGAAAATCTCTAGACAAACAACCAACCCTATTCCTGACATGAATGTGAACCAGAACACCAGAGATTTTTTTTTTTGGCCTGGAAGACAGAACACATTGTAACTTTGCTTGACAAGATCCCCATATTGTAGGCAAGTAGCACAATATACTTACATGAAAGAGTCAAATTGTATAAATACATACAGACAGACAGACAGACATAAATGAGACGTGTACACTGTACATAAAAAAGTGCACAGATTATCCATGAATAATATACACTGCCAGTGTGTAAAACAGTTTAATTCATTTTGCTATTCATGCAAGCCTAACAAAGAAAGTTAGGCTTAAAAAAAGGAGGATCAAATAACTAAAAGTAGCATGTCAATAACAAAGAATGACATAAAGAACAAGAAAAAAAAAAGAAAAATATGTCTTCGATTAGCAAAAGAAAGCTCCACTGTGCTATGTTTTATTTGCCCAGATATTTTTCTTTCTTTTTCTTTTTGTTTTTTATAAACTTGTGTGTGGTTGTGGTGGTAATGACAATTCATTATGCTTTTGGGTTTGTTTGGCGTACACGACACGGTTGTGTCACAACGTGTAGAATCATATCCTGTGGCAAAGAGTGAGGCATCTTCACTGCATTCCTTCTCGAGTTTGTTTTGTTTTTTGGGGAAGATGACGAAATTACGCAGAACATATTGCTTAGTTTAACTCATGTTCAGGCAGTTACTTACATGAAAGAGTCAAATTTTATACTGCTTTCGTTAATCATGAGCCATGACAGCACAGCACATCACACCTGGGTGTAGATTCTACAAGAAGCATGGAAGACACTAAAGGATATCTACACAGTTGTAGGTTAGAGAGGTGGACAGAGGGAGGACAGAGTAGGGAAGAGCACCAAGAACAGTAACTTATATGTGCAACGATTACAGTTTTACTTAAATGTAATAAAATACATATATTATGTAATAAAAAGGGAGGGAGCAAAACTAAAATAGTGATGCTCTATAGCCTAATAACAGCCATTAATTAGATGCATAATATGATGCTCAATTAAATTTACATCCAAGAGCAATAAAATTTTTTCTAACCCTTAAACTAAAATGATAATGATGACGTTAACAGGCAGTTTTGGTGATTTCAGTATGCAGCAGCAATTTACGAGCAGTGTTAGAAATGCTGGACCAACATATAGAGGCTATCCTATTACATGCATAAGGAAACCTTATACTTTATTGCTTGGTTTTGTCAGTGCCTCTACATCCTGATATTGGAAGGACTGTCTAGAATCCTTTAAAGACAGACCAGGTCTTGGTGCTGCTAAAAAAGTCACTGATAAAAAAATATTTTAAAGACTGTGGCAATTCAAGTTTTTAGACATTTGCATAAACAGATAAAACAAATTTTTTTTTTTTTTTTTTTGCTAAAGTCAACAGACAGTAGTTTTTTCTATCTCAGGATACTGACTACACCCTAATGAACCTGCTTGTCAGGAGCACAAGAATGACAAAAATGGTATTCCATTTATGTCGTGAATTATGGTCGTCACTGGGAAGTCAAAACGCATGATTCCCTAAACGGTATGTTCAGTTTGAAAGTCCCTGATGGGATTTTAGCAGGCCTGGATATGCTCAAAACATTTATTATTCTGTACTCTTTATGTAATTTGGTGTTCACACTATACTTGAATCCAGAAAACGCTGTCACTAATCCACTCAACTAAGCCCAAACACACAGGACTGGGTTAGTCTAATAGAGCTGCTTTTGGACTTCTCATCAACCCTGAAAAACAAAGCTGACAAACATCAGCTTCTTTTGTATTTATTGCTGCTGTATGCTTAATAAAATTAGAAATGCAGGCTAACTGAATATCCCAGAGGCAGTACATGAGCCTGTAGTAGCCTAGATTGAGGTGTCTGTTCTCATGCTTTTAAACATACCCACCAAAACATGTCCTGGCAAAACATGCCTACAGTATGAGTGTATGCATCGCAAACAGTGTTTATATTGTCAACATAATTACAGAAAAATATTATCACCACCTTACAGGACAAAAAAACACAGCGACGAAACCAGAGCCATTTTAATGTCAGTCAACTAACAAAAATAGAACTATATATAATATATATATATATAATAGAAATATCAACAAAAGGATATTAGCCATGCAGTAAGAAAATCTCTATACATCTAGCATACGATATAATCGAAGAATGAAGAAATTTCTGGGAATTGCTTGTGCTGCAGAACTGGTGCAATTACGTGTGTGACTTATTCATATCCAGATCCCACCATAGAAATCTGAGCTTATAAAGACATGGGCAGATACCAAGAACATAAACGACTCAGACAAGAATGGGACAAACCTGGTAAACCATTCTCCATCCCTTGTTAATGCTGGGATGTTAATTAGCCTGCGAGTCTGTCTGCTAACTTATTATCAGCTTGTGCAAGTTTAACGGTACAAATTATAGTCTCTAATTTTTATGCACTCACATTTTGCAAGCATTCTGTAGCTATCATATGACCGTGACTAACCATATCCTACAAAGAGGAATATGTTCATCTTCCTTATAAAACAGCAATATGGACTTAATCATGTGCTAAAATAGCTGCCAACTGTTAACTGCTGACATTTTTCAGAACATGCTGTATAAGAAACCACTGCAATAATAACCACATTAATGAAGTCAGACTGAACATTTTGGACCGGCTAAATAAATATCATTCAAATGAATGACGGTTTATGTTGCAGGAACGTGTGAACGCAAATTGATCACCGTGTCTTCCATCTCAGACTGTTTATAACTGGCTTAAGCCCTATTCGGACGGGACTAGTTTTACGTGGGGACGTGGAGTAATGCAATTTTACCTCAGGACGTCTGTAATATTAAATGGCCAATTCGGACGGGACAAGACATCTCAGTAAAACTAGCAGAAGTGGGAGGGGTAACTCGCTTTACGCACCACAGTAACTACTTTATCGTCATGTGCGTATGATGTTGCTTCCCGTTTCAAGCGCCTCCATGCTTGCAAAACGCGCCAAAGACTACTTTTAAACAGGAAATGACGGAATTTTAGCGTACATATTTACAGCGGGTCATATTTACGCAGTTGCTACAAAAAACAGCATTTACTGTTTGATGCATTTTCGTTGGCGGCAGCAGTGCATTTTAAGACCCAAACTAGACACCTGGGTGAAAGATCGGAGGCAGCACTGGTGGGAAAACATTTGTTTCTGGCGCGATACACGATTCGCGAGTCACCTGCGAGTGACATACTTCCGTTTGGGAGGAGTTTAGCGCTGACGTATGTGGCTTGAACAACCACATTCATTTACACATGTCCAGTTTCATCTGAAATGCGTCCCAGACCACCTCCTGAAGTGGTTTGAATGGTTGGATTTATATCAGTCTCGAAACCGTTTCAGAGGGCATTTATGCCCCTTTTCCACCAAAAAAAACCGAGTGCTGGTTCAGAGCTAGTGCTGGTGCTGGTTCAAAGTTCGTTCCACTGGCGAACTTTCTAAGAACCGGTTTACCTTTCCACCAGCTAGAGCGCCATCACAGAGCCAAGTCTGACGTCACTGTATACGTCTCACCTTACCCAGCGCAGCAACGTTAGCGCAGCAGCAGCAAACACAAACAACAACAATGGCGGATGTTGCTTTACTGTTAATGCTCATGGCTTTGTGAACCTACACTGGCATCCAAACGCGGCGAACCCAACGTGTATGTGCAGCTCCATGTAACTAGGTTAGCCTTAGCTACATACTATCATGTGTGCTGATAATGCATCATATTGCGGTAAAGTAAAAGTGTATTAAACATTAGTAAACTTTAGGTACATTATCAAATGCGCTAACAGTAGCCCCGCCCACAGCCCCTAACGCAAGCGGTTCTTAAGTCTAGACCAGCAACATTTTGGTGCTACATAAGAACCACTTTTCCTGGTTCAGAGCTGCTGTTTTGAAGGTCGAAACAGAAAGAACTGATTTAAATTAGGCTCTGGCTCCGAACCAGCACTCAAACTGCCTCGGTGGAAAAGGGGCATAAGACCTGGTCTTTTTACAGATAGCTCTCTAAAACAGACAACACAAGCTCAACCTACACCACTGTGCTTGATATTTGTTTTAAGGAGTTTGTGGTAAATGATTCCAAACATGTCCACCATTGTCTCAGCACTCCAAAGAATATTGAGGCCATCCTTAAAAATATTCTTGTTTGCCGTCACCCGACCGACCCTGTCAATTTAGGACCGACTCAATTTTTATTTTTATTTTTTTTCTTTAAGTACGACCAACTTGCCGGTTGTAAATTTGCGTTAAGACCGACCTTGTTTTTAACTCTTCAAACAACTAATATAAAACTAATAAAATTATATTAACAGGTTTGGGCACCATAATACATCTAAAAAAATTCATTAAAACAGCTTGACACCGCTTTAACCTGGCACGAAGTTCTAGAAAAACTGTGCCCAGCATCAAAATAAGGTTTGCAATGATGCGCCCGAAAGCACGGGTTGAAGACCCAGTCCGTGACATCACGATATGCTAATTTGTTTAAATTCATACCTACGTAAATCACCATCACCAAAATTGTACTTATTTTTTTTACATTGAAACTTGAAAAAAAATTCATAGACCTACCTACCGACCCTTTTTTTTTTTACTGTTACTGCAAACCAAAATATTTTTAAGGATGGCCTAATCAGAATGTTTTGTTCAGACCCAAATATTATTTTTAGAGGTGTTTTCCTATCACCATTGCATACAGTATTTTTTCTTTTATTGTGCTATCATGAACATTTAAGAAGGTCACATAATATAGTTCCTGGGCTTTTTTTTTTTATATATCTCTGAGCATTAGCTTGGACTGAATTTGATAGGACGCCCACTCCTACTAAGATAAGCAACTTGAAGGCTCTCCATTTGTAAACAAAACTTCAATTGTTTGAGGTTATAACCTTAGCGTTATAACCTTTATTATGCTAATAAGAAGCACCAATTGCTTCTATATGGGCCTTTTTACACCTGGTCACTTCATGTGTTCTCTCTGAGCCGATAGCTATCTGATTTAAAGTAAAAGTTAAATTATTATATAAAATTATAAATATAATAACTTCTGTTAAGGAGGAGTATAGCGCTGACGTATGTGGCTTGAAAAACCACATTGATTTACACCTGTCCAGTTTCATCTGAAATCCGTCCCAGACCACCTCCTGAAGTGGTTTGAACAATCAGATTTATATCCGTCTCGAAACCGTTTTGGAGGGCATTTACACCTTGTCTTTTTACGATCGGATAGCTATCCAATCACAGAAAACGCATGAAGTGACCAGGTGTAAAAGCCCCCAAGGTACTGGCTGATGTACTTGCTTCTTAGCAAGACACATACTCAGGGCTCCACAACACCATCCTGCTAATAGTTCTGCTTTTAAACCGATAGTCACACTTTCTGATGATTAACTAATTAGTTCATTGTGCAATTCTCAGTAACATCTGCTTGCTAATTACCCTCTTAACGATTGTGGAAATAGAAAATTATTTCTTTGTATCCACACATTTTACATGGTTGCTTATTTTTGGAGGGGAAATAATACATATTGAAACCTGTTGTGGATTTTTTATGTGAGGTTATGTTTGTTTATTGAAGCAGAGTATTTATTTTTCAAGTTTTCATTTTTAAAACCGGTACATATTTGGGTTTTACAGCCAGACTTACTAACCCCTGTAATGCAGGAATTATTTATAGAATATGAAACTATTATAGCAGAATTAATTATAAGAATTCAAGTAAAATCTGTTTTTGTATGTTAACAGAATCATAATTATATCAGATGTATGGCTACTACTTCTCTGCAGCACATGTTCTTCTAAAGGCCACAAAAAAGTCTCAGGAGTTGGATTTTTGTTTATTAAGTCTATTTCAGAGACAAATATGATGCATTCTGGCTGAATAAAACTTATAAAACACTATAAAGTGGAATAAAATGACAAAGATGCAACAACTAGTGTTAATCTCTGTCTGTCCCTCAAACATTCAAGTAAAACACTGGAAGTGGAAGTATAGTAAAGCTTATTTTAGTTTGTATTAGGTTTAGTTTTACATGTGGAGGGGTGATGATAATTATTACCAAACTATGGATTTTTGTCAGTTTTGTCTGTAATTTTTATAAAATGTATACATCCTAAACTTATTGACATTCTTAATATTGCAAATAAATGTAAATTAATTGTAAATCATGTCCTGTTTCCCAGAGGTGTAATATGAGGTGCATATATACATCAACTGGCAAATGGAAAAACAATACATTTTCAACACAAATAAGACAAATGGATGTAGTTTTTTTTTTTTTTTTTAAATCACCATTGTGCATAAATAAAAAAGTGATGTGACATACAGCTAAGTGTGGTGAGCCATACTCAGAATTCGTTCTCTGCGTTTAACCCATCCAAAGTGCACACACAGAGCAGTGAACACACACACACCGTGAACACACACCCGGAGCAGTTGGGGGGGTTCGGTGCCTTGCTCAAGGGCACCTCAGTCATGGCCGGGCCTCGAACCCACAACCTTAGGATTAGGAGTCAGACTCTTTAACCATTATTGCTGTATAATGTTGTATACAGTGACGTAATACTTGGCTCTGTGATGGCTCTCTAGCCCATGGAAAGTAAACCGGTTCTTAGAAGGTTCGCCACTGGAACCAACTTGAAATCAGCACCAGCACTAGCTCTGAACCAGCACCCGGCTCTTTCTCATGGAAAAGGGGGCAATAGTGTTTTTGAAGGGCCAGTTCCTCACAAAATACTGATGTAAAACCTTTTGCTATGGCCTTTCAAAAGGGGGAAGTCATGGCCTAATGGTTAAAGAGTCTGACTCCTAATCCTAAGGTTGTGGGTTCGAGTCTTGGGCCGTCCACAACTGAGGTGCCCTTGAGCAAGGCACTGAACCCCCCCAACTGCTAAACTTTACCTGGTTCAGAGGTTTGTATATGCTTATACTTGTTTTTATATGCTTTGGGTGTCGAAAAAGAAAGAACTGATTTTAAATTAGGCTCTGGCTCCAAACCAGCACTCAAACTGCCTTAGTAGAAAATGGGCATGTGTGACACCACAGTGAGGAGGATGGTAAAGGAAGGAAAGTGAGGCACGTTGATCAGGTATAGAATTACATTGTTTAGCTGATTCTTGCGGTTGTTAAGTTTCAAAACCAATTGTTAATCTTTCACTTTCATAACAACAAACTGTTTTCTAAGAGAATCTCACGCTTTCACATTTGAACTACGAGGGGGCGTCGTGACTTTGTGGTCACAAACACCATCGGCTGGCTTGAGAGCCGCTGTGTCTGTGTGGTTGATGGATCTTGAGTTCACAGAGTACCAGGAAACTGCAGTACAATACCTGTGCGCCTCTGCCAGGAGGTTATCACATAGAGCTTTCAATAAGATGAAAAGCCAAACCCACCACAGAAAAGGTTTACAACTGTGCTATTACACGATCCAAACATTTTCATAATCATTTCAAGGATCAATGTACTAAAAGTGTCTTGATGGTTAAATAAATGTCTGGTTTTATAGAACTGTAAAGGACAACAGCAATACAGCAGCAACAGCAATATGCTCTTAATTTAATTAAAGCAAGCCCTTCTAAACAATATAAACAACAGCCAGAGTGGACAAGCCAGTAGCCTGGGCGAGAGGATGATTGCCCGAACAAGCAGGTTCAGGTGCTTGACTTGCTTGTGTCTTTTCTAAAACGAAAGTTTTTATTTGGTATGTATATTTAAACAAAATACACTCTGTGGTAGTGTGACACACCCCAATGTTATTACAGCATCTATTGTGCATTGTGAATTTCTCTGCCTGATACACTTGACATTACATTGGCTTTTACTAGATGAACTAACAAGCATGAATGGGTGTTCAAATGGGTGTTCCATAATCTGGAACATGTAGGTGCTTGGAATCACTGAACACATGACAGTGCAGTGCAATGATGTCATACAGCTCTCCAGCTGGCACAACACCAGTGTCACCTCACAGTTAAACCTGTCCATAAATATTTGTATAATCATTTATGTGGCATGTGAAAAGAAAAAAAAATGTTGGCCAACATCTGGTTAAGGGCACAAACACAACATGCAAACTCGGCTGAGTTTTCCCTTATGCAGGAACATGTACACTCGCTTGTATCGGAGACACTGTTCTTGTCTAGCTCTCCATACTCTAAATGTGCAACACATTTGGGCTTCTGTCAGCTGTCTCTCACCATTGCCTGGTAAGGACGTTCTGCAACAAGCAATCAAACTTGTTTTAAAAATCCCAGAAAATATATCAAACGAGGACACAAGGAGGGAAACTCACAAGACAAACTACACTTCCATCATGCACATTCTAACATAATCAGACCTGCATGGTCAATCCACCACCCCTACACCACAATCACAACACACTCACACACACAGGAAACACTAAAAATCAAACACTCCCTTAATAAGCAAACAATACACAGTCTGCCAAGCTGTCAGAAACACTGTAGGCATATTCTGAAGTCATAGCATGAACCGGTCAGCACCTCGAATCTGTGGTTTAACTAAACTACTATCCAAAAATCATCTCTAGTAAATCATCTTTCCCTAAAGTAAAACAAAGCATGTAACATCTACCTCATCTATATATAAACAAAGCACTTTTCTTTTTTTTGTGTGTGTGGGGGGGGTAAAAAAAGGCTCGGTTAAAAATGTCTGCTTGTCTGTGTTGAAAAGAGAAATCTCAACAAAATCATCAAAGTTATTCTGCACTGAGAACTCGGGCCCTTAGGCTATGTAACACCTGGATCATGGCCATAATGATACCGAGAAGTCATTTTAAACTGAGCCAATGGTTTTAATCACCTGGCAGACCATTTTATCAAAAGTACTTTACGAGTAAATGGATCTGTAGGATTTGGACTAACAAACCTTTGGATTTAGCACAGAACCAGAGATAACTGACGGAAAATCTGGATCGGTCTGACCCGCTACCAGCTCCTGAAAATCAGCTTCTTCTTGTCAGTTGATTAAATGTTCGATATTATATAAGTGAATTCTCAAATGATCTAGCTGTTGTGGTATTTTAGTTAAAATATCGTGTGTACCACGAAGCATTTGTAGTTGTAATACAGAACCTGTTTCCTTTCTGTCAACACTTACCAAATGCCAAAATATGGCCTACCAGATCAACTGGTCAGATCAAACCGGAGTCTTCAGCCTGATACTATTCTTCTACTATACACAATTCTTATTTATTATTACACAGTTGATAACTTATAACACAACTCTACCGGAAACAAAAATCAACTCAGATGATCTTCCCAACTCACTGAGCACAGCTTGACTCTATAAATCATTACTCTTCTTCTATTGTATACTATAATCTACTGTCAGTCAGATGAGGATGGGTTTGACTTTTGAATCTGGTTTCTCTCCAGGTTTCTGGGTTAAGTATATAAATCTCTATCTGGATTATCTGGATTATGTTATTATGTGGCAAAGCCCATTGCTAATGGTGTTACATTAATAAAAAAATGAGTTGAAAATCAGATCAGGATTATTTTCTGTGAATAAACCAGTGCTACAAAGAAGGAGGAGGAAGCAGTCCAGTGCTAAACGAGGATATTAACAAAACTATGTTGTAAATCTGTCTCTAGATGGTCAATGTTTTATTGAAGAAAATCCCACTTACTGAATGTATCCTCACATGTAAGAGGTCTGTACCATTATTCAGAACTCAGACAAACTAAGCTAGCTAACTTCAAAACTGTTTGCTTAAACTCTTCTCTACATCAGGACTCGTGTGTTAGCCAGCACTGAGCTGTACGTAAAGAGCGGAAAAACGTTATTAAGCCTTATAACGCTGTTAAAAACACATATTCACCGTTTAACTCGAATAACACACCGAAGTAGCAGCGCGCGAGCACTTTGTATGGGCTAGCTGTGCTAACAACGTCCACTCGGCTAGCTTTAGCTTCGCAGCCTATAGCATACAGCGACGCGTGAAATCGACATTTAAACGGCTCGGAAATGTTTTAAAACAAAGCCGTGGATCCGGACGTACTCACCGGAGTGGAGTTTGTTTAACGGAAGTATTGGCAAAACTTTGTTGGAGAGGTTTGTTTCGTAGTTATATAGCAGGAACAGCTTCACACGCAGCTCGCGCTGCCTCGCGCTACTGAAACCGCAGAGCAAGACGCACTACAATGTAAACAAATGTATTCATCCGCTCCAGGGACTATAGGCACACATTTGTGATGCTTTTCTTTATATATTAAAACAAAACAACAACGACGTAGTTTCGAGTGCGTGCTCGAATTTTTTTTATTTGCTAAATTTCATAATACAGATCAAGTGACATCCAGAAAAAGGTTTTGTTTTTATTCTGTTAAGTTTTAGGGACGTCTATTAAAATCGTGACGTCATCATCACCTGCTGAGCAAAAATCACAATGGAATGGATAAATAATTCAGATTTTATATACATTATTATATATATATATATATATATATATATATATATATATATATATATATATATATATATATATAATAAAAATGCGAAAAGAGCAGTGCAAGTTAATTAATTCTCCTGTTGTATAAGCTAAATGAGTTTTGTTCAAGTTACAAATGGTTAACAGGATGAAAGCTGGATTTTACGTAGCATTATAAAGATGGTGGGAAAAGATTGTTATGAATAAGCTTAATGGATTAAACGTAATGTGAAAAAAAGAAAACTATTCGAATGTTAATGCAGTGTTTGGCGCCACCCAGTGGAGAACTGCTTCATGATTTACAAAAAACAACAAAATACACTATTCAATGTCCTCAAAAATGCGTCTTTATTCAATATCTCAAAACCTATAAGCAAAAAAAAAAATCAATTTACATTGTAAATGATTAAATACAGTAAAGGATAAAACAGAATATTCTATGAGTGAAACCCTGGGAAAACACAAGGCACCGATCCAGAAGATTAACAATCCGTTTGAGGTCTCGCATCCTGACTGGGGCCCTGAATTGACCGACAAGAATGCTCAGAAAAATAAACATATCCATTTCTGTACTTGTGTTTCATAAAAAGATTTATAGTACATATGAAAAGTCAGCTGCATGCGCATTTCCGCTTCCACATACACGCCCATTAGAAGGACAAACCCACAGTTGTGCTTCCAGTGCATTTTCACATTAGTGACCCAGGTCAGAATTTAGTCCCAGGTCTTCTTCTTGTGAGTATTTTGGATGACAAATTAACCTTAAAAACTTAATTCACACTAAAATCAAAGGCAATCTAAAACCGGATGGATGTCTGACAGGACCAGTCAACACTGATTAGACTTTTACACTTATGGCAAGATTGCAGCCACTGATACTATTGTGCACTTATAAACATATTACATTAGACATGAGGCGTGGTGCTTTCACATGTTATAATCTACAACATGAGAGCTGAGGGGGCAAAAATATCTTTGGTGCAGAAAAACTAAAGAGACTAGTTCGATCCACGTAAATGTTTACACAGGTATTTATCAGTGTCGTAACTGAACAGTATATGAAATCTTGCCATTTTCAAATATGATACAGCATAATAAATTCAGAAAGTCACCATTCATACAGTATGGCTAAAAATGGGCTGTTAAATAAGTGCATAATTTACTACATAATTGTCCTAGTTCATTCTAGATTAGTAACTATGAAATATTCAAACTGCATTATACACCAAACTCCCGCATAAGACTACTGACAAAGACAAAAATGCAAATACAAAACATTAGATTTCATTTGAGATCCGATTAACAGAAAGGTGCCTGTAAAGGATTAAAACAGAAAGTAAATGAGATCAGAAAAACGTATCTGGATTACATTTCAGGCTAATGCCAAAAAAATCTCCAAAAATGTGCAACATGTTCGCATACAACATACAAAAGCTTAGGTACTATTCTCTAATCTAAAAGGTGGCAGAAATTGGTGGTTGAGGAAAATGTCAAGTGTCAAGTTTCTAACACGGCCAACGCAGGAGAAGGCAGCAATGTCGTCACTGGGTAAAAATTAACTCAAAAAATAAAATGGGGGGGGAGAGAGAGAGAGAGAGAGAGAGAGAGAGAGAGAGAGAGAGAGAGAGAGAGAGAGAGAGAGAGAGAGAGAGAGAGAGAGAGAGAGAGAGAAAGAGAGAGAGAGAGAGATCATGGCAACATTGGTCTACTGTGATAAAATATATTCCACTTCAATGTGAACTGTATAGATATTGCCTAATAGAATTTTTGTGAGAAAACCATTAGCCAGGTCCACATTTCAGTTATCAGCCACAGGAATTTTATGTAGCCTACATTTAAAATACCTAAAATCAGTAACATGATTGCAAACTGATCTATAACATAACCTATTCAGTTCCTGCAAGGTAAAGCATTTGAACACTTCTGATCAGGTGCGAGATACATATTTTTTTTTTTCAGTCCATTTTCGAAGGACGGATGAAGAATGAGACAGTAAAAGGAAAGACACTGCATGTGCAAAGTCTGCTAATGTCTTGAACGACCACCTTCGAATGCATGGTGCTCCTCGTGCGCTGAAAAAGAAAGAAGAGCAAAATAGCTGAGCAAAATACATTTCCCAAATAAATGTCTAAATATTCGGTGAATCACATACAAAATGGAAAATGATTGAAAAATACGATGAAGTTGGATATGAGAGAAACAAAGATGATGCTAGACTTAAAATAAGACAGTGTTAGTAGGAAAATTATGAAGAAAAAATGTTTGCTCCTGTAACTTACGTTTATAAAATACTGCTTTAAAAGATATCTGGGGAAGGAGCTCGTAGATTCTTCCTAAAATGTTTGCCTCATTAGCAAAGGATGCATTTCCGTTCCAAACCTGAACCACGTCCTCTCTGTCTCGCACACTGACACTTACACCAACAACTTCGTCCTCTAAAAGAAGAGAAAATTTGGTAAAGGCATTATGTTTACCACACAAAAGGAGTTTGTGTCATTTCACCTGGTAAAACAGTACCAGCTATAAATCTATGACTTCATTAGATGTAAAACTCGTGGGTTTTGAATTTGATTGACTGACTTTTGTAACCTAAAAGTGATAGAACTCATTTCCCCACACTGGGAGTACTGGGTGTGAGGTGGGAATACACTGTGAATGGGGTCAGTCCATGACAGGGGAACTTTCACAAACATACATTCACACACAGGGACATGTTTTATTTTGTATGTAAAAGGAAACCAGAGAATACCAAGAAGATAAAAAAAATAACCTGAGCTGAGGACTGAACCAGTGACGCTGGAACACGACAACACATTTTTCTCTACACTACCTTGCCCCAAGATTTGATATAAATTGCTAAATTTGGAATGTACAACAAGTACTTAGCAATTAGCATCCTGTATAAGCACTGGCCAGCAGATATAAATCAGTCAGAAATTTGTACTTAAAATGAATAAATCATTAAATTCTCTGTCATGAAACTCACCTGATGCACAATAGTCAGCAAACTGTTCACCAATGGTAGCCAGCAGTAACTCTTTCCATACAGCTAACTGAAAAGAGTATGAGGGTGAAAAGGCATGACGATATCCTAATAACTTATGTACTATACTGACAAACTATACCATCTTATAGGTTAAAAAACAGGAATGTTCTGTTCCAATTAAGCAGTAATCTTACTGTGCTCTCCTTTGGTACTTTCATCTTCCACACACCTCCCTTTGCGTTGCTTTCCTCTTCCCTGCACGGTAAATAAACACAAGATTACAAATATCTAGTAGCAGAAAATGGAAAACCAGCAAGAGCACAGCGAGAATATGCAGACTACCTAACATCTACAGGAATTTTACCATAGTGGTCTTCTTTCTCCTCGCATTAAGTGGTAGCTACACCTCAGTGGGAGACATGACACCGGAGGGATGTTGTTGTACACACTCCAGAAACTCTACACAAAAAGTAAACCCCACAAACTTACACAAAAGATTGATTAGACGGGTTAAAACCTTCACTGTTTTTGCATCGCAGTAACAGCTGAGACGTACAAAGAACATGAAACTTCAGCATGTAAACATGTGAAAAAGAATTGAAATGAAATGATGCACTTAATGTTGCTCACCTGAACAGTGTGCACTGTGTAGATCTTTTTCAGATTTGATTCACACTCTGCTGCTGTAGTCCCTGGTAAAGATCTAGGAGATAGAAAGGGGGAGAAATATTAAAATGAATAACTATAAGATCTATTTATGGAACACTGTGAGCAAAAAAAAACAGTTTAACAGGTCAGCAAGTCTAACAGGTCAAAACAAAGCAAGTCTAACAGGTCAGAACGACAGTGGTCCGTGCAAAGAGCAGAAAATTATACAAAGAATTGAAACTTATGTTTTATCTACAAACAGCAGAAAAGCTTCCAACTTATATAATCAATACAGAACCAAATTTAGTCCATATCTGCTCTCAGTCCTGTACATGTCCATATTATTTTTCCACAAATAATCAGTCATATAATAGTCAGTTCCACAGCAGAAACTATTCACCTCAAGCACACAGCAAGCAAAATTTATTTAGCACCTTTCTGAACACCAACCAGGCAACCAGGCAAAATATATTTTGTATTTAAATTGCATTTGTCTGGTTGAAATTGAGCAACTCATGGCTTGAAAAGCAGAAAATTGGGAATAACAGTGTGTGCGCTGTCTCATTTGATTGACATAAGCACTTGAGAATATTCGCATGCAGTGACAGATTATTCTGTAAACGTCAGTATTATCATACAATGATATCATAAAGACCTGCTCTATTCTTCTTTGAGGTCAGGAAAATCAGGAGAACCCACACAGCCAAACCGATCATTCAGGCTTTTCAGACACCACAAACTTTCCATGGTTTCATCCAAACAAAATGGTTTCCATGTTTCCAAAATATTGGAGCCATTTTTATCCATTTCTTAAATAGATGTGAAATACTAAAAAAATTTAATTGTGAAATAATTGTTTATATTAAGCAATTGATAAAGAATAATTAGTACGTAATTTAACTGAGTATCATATTTCATATTGATGTAATTTCCGGCAAGATCCGGTAGTTCTTCTGAAGCAATATTGGATCGCATCAGTTTTTTGACTGTGTACCATTTCCCAATTAATTTTTATTAAACTTTTCTTAAAAGAAGTTACCGGACTGATGGACATTATTCGAGTTCAAATCACACTCACAAAGTAAGAAGAAGAAACAGAAAGTTAGAAAAATACTGACAGATTGCTATCACACTCACATTCTTGTTTCATAACTAGAATTATCTAGTTGTAAGTTGTTTCTTTTTTGTATGTACCCACTGCTCCGGGTGTGTGTTCACGGTGTGTGTGTGTTCACCGCTCTGTGTGTGCGCACTTTGGATGGGTCAAATGCAGAGAACGAATTCTGAGTATGGGTCACCATACTTAGCCGTATGTCACATCACTTTTTGTATTTTATACTAGAATATAATTTTATACAGAATATACTTCAAGCTGTTCAGCAACAGAGCTGGTCCACATCAGTTTACCTGCACAACACTTAATTTCATGGTCCTGTTGCCCCAAAAGTCAGATGCAAATTGCTGGTTACCTTCCAGTACAAATATTAACCTTTGTCCCTGTCCCTAGCATGACGAAAGCTTTCAAGGTTTAAGCAGATGGCCTTGTGTCCTCTATCAGCTGGACCCAGTGCATTCCCTTAGTCATGGGATCCTGACTTTATTTCAGGAACTGCTAAACTGAGGCCCAGCACCTGAGTCCATTGCCCCCAAGCACTAGAAATGGCATCATTCTTTGGTCTTATAGGATTATTCCTGCTGTTCTGAAGAGAGCCAAGCCAGCTCCACTCCTCAGAAGCCCCTTGGGACGTGGTGTGGAATTTCCTCCTTGTAAGAACCCTTATGTATGCTGCCTTGCGAAAATGACCCTTTTTGGCTAGTAAACACCTCGGCTAATGTTCTAGAGACTTTGCATGCATTTATTGCAAGATGACTATTGGGTGTCCTTGTGGCTGAATCTGGGATATCTGCCCAAGGTCATATCACCCATCTGTGTGAGTTAGACAAATGACCTTTCGCTTGAGCACTGTTCAACGGAGGTACGCACCCTACGGTGTAATTTGCATTGCAAATTCTGCATCAGCATGCAACTAGCATTTTCTCAATTCCATTTATGTTAATTGTCGAAAGATGCATCAATAAACAAGGTATAGCTTTTAGGTAGATGCAACCAAGTTAATCAAGAATTTAGGTAATGATGTAATTCACTGCAAAAGACAGTTGACCGTTGCTCTTCTCACCATCCTCTTCCTGGATTTTTTTCAGCTGATTAGACTTCTGTGTATATATTGTGGATATTTAGAGCCATTAGGTGACTTGTGCAAGTTGAGACCAACTTGTCTACTCTGTTTTTACCAACTGGCAGATGTGTAGATGCTCAAACAGCAACAGTTAATATAGCAATAGCAAAATCTATTCATAAAAATAGCTTGTATTTCGAAAGCATATTAATGTCCTCAGAAAAACAAGGTCATGTTACAACCATAAACTTAAAAGTAATAACATAAGAACAAAGATTATACACAACACAGCAGTAAAATAAAAAGAATTGTGCCACTTTCATATGTATACAATCCTCCTAATTAAACAGTTGAGATCTTGCCATAAAACAAAAATAGATTTAAAAAAAATGAAAAGATGTGAAGATGTTTGCAGCTTTTAATAGTTCATCTGAAGCGTAAACAGGACTTCAACCCCTGTTATTTAACATCGTTTACCATCGTGTTGCTTAAAAAGTGTGTATTAACATCAGGATAAACACTCAGTCATCTGAGTATCAGCTTCTATTCCTGTGCAATCTAAAGCCCCATGGAAGAAATGTTTTATTTTAACAAATTGCCCCATTCACAACTAAAACACAGACATCAGATCAGATCAGAACTATAACAAATTATTAGCATTCGCATTTATTTATTTTTTAGCATCACAAGTCATAAATAAAATCAACCATGGTGTGGCTAATAAATATCGACACTGCTAATGATCTAAAGACTAATACAAAATAAACAGGTGCTGTTATTAAAGATCGTTTTAAAATACAATCATAATGTTTATACGCTTTAATACGGTATTTATTTATTTATTCAAACAAAATAAGAAACAAGAGACGTTTGGTGTCATTAGAGAATACGTTTAGGTGTTTATCATATATATATAAAATGAGAGAGAGTCCGGTGAACACCGAAAAATACATTTTGGTCACGTCCAAAATGACAAAACACCTAATAATACGGTGTGTATAATAATGTAAGTACTATTTTATCAGACCATCACACGCGCGAGACGAGCGCTTTTTTGACGTTGCTAAGCTAACATAATCAAAATGAGTGATATTAGCTAGCAGGCTAACGTTATCCTAGCACGAAGCTGTGTTGTGTTTATAAACATTCTACCCAGCATAAAACTACACGCTCCGTGTTAAAACGAGCCAAACAACGTCTAAATGGCTCAAAAAGTAAATAAAAAACGACCATTACAAGACTTAAAAGCCTGTATCAGTGATCACCTACTGGCTGTAAACACTGAGCAGGGCCTGAGCAGCTAACCTTTTGTTAGAAAGCAGCAAACAGTTCGATAAATAAAACAGAGATGAGTAAGTTAGTTAATAATGACGTGAAGAGTGAAGAGTGAAGAGTAGGCTACCTGTCGAGCCAGAAGGTCCATGGAGAATGCAGAGGGAGTGAAGTCCCGTCTTCAACGTTGTTTGTGATGTTTTCTAGTTCTTTCTCGTCGATGTGAATGTTATTTTCCGAAGACGAGCTCACAGGACTGCTTCGGCTTCCCGAGTCCAGCTGCAGATTTTGGGCTGCGGGTACCGCCATTTTCACGGAGAATTTGTTAACCAACGCTTAAAGTTTCACCAGTGTAGCTTGTTTTATTGAAACATGAGAAAAAAGCGACGCTTTCGGCGCTGCTGACTCATTTGCCGCTCGGCCGGCTGCACCGCCGCGTCACCGCCAAAACAAGCCCGAACCACAGACACGCCGAGAGTGAAGCGAGCAGCTGATCTCTGTCCTGACTGACTAAACAGCAAAAGATGTTTCAAAATAAAAGTTTTGTTTACCCTTTTGACAGATTACCAGAAACAAAAATTACGACCGCCTTAGTCGAATATCCACACTGTTTTTCTGTAAATAGTCATTTTCTGCAGAACGACAAAGGCCTGTTTGATTAAACTACATGGTTAGTTTTGGAGAAAATGGTTGTATTTTCTAGATACATAGTAATGTTTAACCCTCTTGTAAACATGTTTAGTACATAATAAAAGCATTTAAAAACATTCATAAGATGAGATATGACTTTTTTTGCTTTAGTAATAAATACTATGCTCAAGCCAAGACAATGTGTGTGTTGCTATGTTTACTTGAGGGCTAGGTTACAATTTACAAAATATACAGCTGGAACTGTAAGTGTGCAAGGAGTCACAAATAATATTTCTGATAATACGTTTCTGGAAAATCCAGCAAATAGGCATTTATAAACATCATAGCATCCATACCAATACTTCCTATTACCCTTATCCAGCAACTTACATCATCTAATTTTTATGTAACCGAGCATTAAGTGCCTTGCTCAGGGGCCCAAGAGCAGCTGCTTGGTGGACCTGGGATCAAACTCACAACATTCTGATTGGCAGCCCAACATGTAACCATTAGGCTACCACATGCCATACAGATGGTTAAATAGGAAGTTTAACCTCAGGGGTTTCCTCCAGGTACTCCGGTTTCCTCCCCTGGTCCAAAGACATGCATGGTAGGTTGATTGGCATCTCTGGAAAATTGTCCCTAGTGTGTGATTGTGCAAGTGAATGAGAGTGTGTGTGCCCTGCGATGGGTTGGCACTCCGTCCAGGGTGTATCCTGCCTTGATGCCCGATGATGCCTGAGATAGGCACAGGCTCCCCGTGACCTGAGGTAGTTCGGATAAGCGGTAGAGAATGAGTGAGAGAGAGTGAGTGGGTGAGGGAGGGATGGCATACACAAATATGTTATTATTTGGTATTGAATTTTTTTTTCTTAGATAAATTGCTGATTCAGGTTCCAGGCCTAATAATGAAACACAGAAAACAAACAAATCAACGAGTCAAGGAAACAAAGAGCAGAGTCTTTAAAAAGAATTTGAGATCTATTTTCAGTGGCATAGCTTATCGCAGTTCCACTAAAGGCCTATGGTAGTATTGTATGCATAGCCCACACAGCCACAGCACCACTGGGCACCAACACTCTGGGGCTGCAGACCTGCATGTAATCAGACATTGCAATCTATCCATGGTGTTTGGGCAGGCATGCATCCCACAGGTGAGATCAAGAGAGAGGAACTCCTCTGGTCATGTTTGTTTCAGGCAGTCAGCAGACAATTTCAAATTAACTAAAGATATTTAAATAATAAAACAGAAAACTGACATGACAACAAAACAAAAACAAACCTCAAACATACAAGCTAAACAAGAAAAAAATATTAGTTACGAAAAAAGAAAGAAAAAGCTCAAATGAGAAATGGAAACAGTAACAGAAGAAAAAATAATATCTGTTACAGACAAAATAATCTTCTCTTTTGTTTAGTTAATAGTTGAGGTGGGGTGACAGCTGTCCATAGGGCAGTCAAAACATACCACCTGTTCCTTGAGCTTGGAACAGTAGTACAAGAGTATGAATAGGAGTAACCAGAAACTTCAGAACATCCTGAAGGAGTTCATGGCCCTCTATAGAGCTGAGTGGCATAGTTTAAGGGGCAGAGAGCAAGCCATGAAGATCATAGGTTTTATAATAAATCCTTTCTGATTTATAAAGTGCTGCTTGGACAGAAGTGCAGCAGGCCATGCACTGAAAATTGAACCAAGTCTGAGAAATACAGATATCCCTTAAATATCATCCCCACAGCTCTTCAACAATACACAGATGCACGCAAACTCACTGAGCTAGAGATTTGCATATTCTTATCATGAAAAACCTTACCAAAATCTGGGAAAAGAATTAGTGGAAAGACTTTAAGAGGATCTACATGGCTACAAAATCACCTCTATGTCCTGGGAGTAAACTGTGAGGTCTGTGTGCAAGTCTTGTTCTTAGAATACATCAACCAGAGTTGAATATAATAGACCAAACAAAAGTCACTTTCTCTGTCAAGGAATGGCCTGTTCCTTCCACAGTAAAGGAACTGCAGGAATTCATTGCGAACATTTATATAAGGTTTAGAAAAGGATTTAGATCATCTTGAAACATCCCCCTAGAGACATTCATTGTTGAGGTAGACATCTCAGAGAACAAAACATCATCCAGTGGAATCTATCTATCTATCTATCTATCTATCTATCTATCTATCTATCTATCTATCTATCTATCTATCTATCTATCTATCTATCTATCTATCTATCTATCTATCTATCTATCTATCTATCTATCTATCTAACAAGTATAAGAGCTGACCTGGAAAGACCACATTCAATCAAATAAAAATTTTAATTTATTTGTATAGCGCTTTTAACAATGGACATTGTCCCAAAGCAGCTTTACAGAACATAAACATAAAAGAAAAAGTTAATATAAAGATTAATATAATACAAAAATTAAAGATTAATATTAGATATATTTAAACGTGTTTGTATTTATCCCCAATGAACAAGCCTGGGCTGACTTAGGAAACTGTGGCAAGAAAAAACTCCCTTGGATGGTAAAGGAAGAAACCTTGAGAGTAATCAGACTCAAAGGGGAACCCATCCTCATTCGGGTGACAGTGGAGGGTGTGATTATTAATATACAGTCTAACAATTGTGTAATTGTGTTTTTGCTGGTGAATGTACGGATGTTTAGGCAGAGTTTGCAATCCGCAACTCAAATATTAGAGTCCTCACAGTGGGGCAAATGGGTGAAGACTAGGCTGGATATTCAAACGTCAAAGCCAATGTAATGCTCACCCATGGGACCAGGACTACTCTCTTCTTCATGTATGAAGTTTGCTCTTCTCAGTGAAGACTATATCTTATATCTAAATTTGGTTAGTTCGGTGTATGCCAGAAGCCAGACAGAGCAGGTCTTAGGCAAGTATAGGTTTTCAAAGATAGTTTTTCATGTCGGAGCTAAAGTGACGTGACACACGGCTAAGTACACACACAGCAGTGAACACGCACACACACCGTGAACACACACCCGGAGCAGCGGGCAGCCATTTATGCTGCAGCGCCCGGTGAGCAGTTGTGGGGTTCAGTGCCTTGCTCAAGGGCACCTCAGTCGTGACCGGCCCGAGACTCGAACCCACAACCAAGGATTACGAGTCAGACTCTCTAACCATTAGGCCACGACTTGCCCCACATCTGTCAGTCAGAGGTTACTACTGACCATCTGTTAGCTAAATCAGGCTCCACCATTTTGTCTTTGTTCCACAAGCTAAATAAAAATGTAGAAATACTCAGAAAGTTTGCTTGAGTATCCTAGTTAATGTAAATTCGACTGAATGCACATCCAGCATCTTTGACCTGGAACTAGGTCTGTTAAATGTTACATCTCTTACATCTAAAGTGCTTATCCTTAATGAAATATTAGTGAACAGGATTCATATACAGTAGCCTAACTGGCATTAAATGTGGCATTCAAAGTGGCATTATTTATGACAATGGTTCAAAATGTTTTTAAATTTAAATAAATAAATAAAAACACAAGCTTTGTTATATCTGCAGAGTCTTTATGTTATCCATCCATCCGTCCATCCATCCATCCATCTATTGTATCATAATTTATTTATAATATACCACTGTAGAGAAGGCAAAGGAACATCTAAAAACTGTTGATTTATTGTTGCTAATAATAATGAGAACTATTAAAATAAGATTTAGCTAAAACAATTCGCTAACTTGTTATTTTTATAGTTATGGCTAAATTTGCAATGAATTATGTATGCAATATATGTGGAGTGTCAGTAGCTAGATTACACTACAATTATCTTACCTCCATCCACATGATTTTTTTACTCTCCCTCTCTGACCAGTGATGTAAAACAGTTTGTTAAGCAGCATTTCACTTCATCTTAAAAGCAGTAAATAAATGCTGTGATGCTATACAATAGTTGTGGTCTACTAACTTGTGCCACAGATGTGGGTCTTTAGTATTTTTGTCTCATTTATTTTGACAAAATCACAATTAATATGGAACACCAATAATATTACAAAATATCCAACTTCTCCATATATTTTAGCTTGCCACGGTATAAATACTGAGTGGATACTGTAATTGCTAAGGCTGAGTAATGGTATAATGGATTATTGGTTATTGATATAGTAATTACAATGCTTTGCTTCAAGAGACAAAATTAATTTCATTAATTACATTATAAATTTCACCTTGTGTAGTACTATTGTAAATGTAGATGCATACCGCTCTCTTTAATTCTCAAGGTAAAGTCTGGTGTTCTATTTTAAACATGCTTTTAGCTTCCACAGTTAAGCAGATAACACAGATTAGTTCAATGCACATGATGTCACATGATTTCCATCAGTTAGATTTTCAAGAATTCCATCTTGATTTTGTACACACACTTATATACATATTATGTTACTGTTACATGTTACTGTATACTGTATCTAACTGCCCCTCCCACAAATTTTGTCACCAGATTTAGCTAACATCACAATGATGTCATCACTTAGCAACTCATTTACATCAAATACTTGAAGACTGTCTGCAGGACCATGCTCTGAATGACATGCCCGAGAAGTTTTGTGACCCCTTGTCTTCAAGAACTGTAACAACTTTAATTTGTTCCATTATTTAATTTGACAAAATTCTGAAAAATTTGCACTTATTTTTTCTTTTACATTTTTTGCAGTATGCTGAAGTGAACACACACAAGCAAAGTAGTTTATCACCGTTTATAAATACAATCATTAAGTTAGCAAAAGTACACATTTCTCTCTGGGAGGTTCTACATGTTTTTGCTCACAAATGTAATCTTTATCTGACATGCTCTGTCAGAACGTGGCATGGGGTTGGTCAGTGTTGGAGAATAAAAGAAGAACAAAAAAAAAAATCAAACAAAAAATAAATAAATAAATAGATGGAAATCAATTGAAGCCTGGAAAAAGTCCAAATGATTTTTATTATTCCAGTCATAGCTGCCCAGTTTGGGTGAGTCTATTCCAACAATAGCCTCAAATTCCTGTTCTTGGCTGCCAGGAGATGGACCCAATGTGGTATTCAGCTGTTTGTAGCCCATCCATGTTTTTCTGCTCATCATGGTTGTAAATTATTATGATTATTTGAGTTACTATCCTTCCTGGCAGCCTGAATCAATCTGGCTAGTCATTCATTCATTTTTCGCTCCGACTATTCTGTGTAAACTCTCGAGACCGAGTATGAAATTTCCTAGAAATCAGAAATTTATTAAACTCTCAAACCAGTCCATCTAGTTCAAACAACCATGCCACAGAAATTAAGTTCTTGATGTTAATTTTTTTTTTGCATTGTGTTCTTGCCACAATTGAGGCTAATTGAATAACTGCACGAATGTGCACATGTCCACATGTCTATATAGGCAGATGGCTGCCACGTCACTGTCTGTGAGAATATTCCCCTCCAGCTGATAGGCAGGGCAGAACAAGCATTTGTAAACTAATGAGATGGCAGTGGTAGATCTTTCAAATTGTGATGAAATTTTAGTATCACTTTCAAGGCTGAAGAATTTTAGGCCATGCTTAAATGTATGAGTAAATTTCCTGATTCTTTGGCATCATACACACTGGCTCCTATTTTCAGTTTCAGGGCCTTTATTTTCTCTACACTTTACATTTACTACAAACATTTTTTTATTGATGGTCTTATTATTTATCCAATTGTTTCAAGTTTACATTATGATGTTACCACTGATTAAAGAGATGACATATGCAAGACCGTACAACAGGTAGTATGTTACGACTCCTTGCAAATATCCTCGATTTTTTATTATATATTGTTTGTAAATGACAAATTAAATGTAGGTATCAAGTGGTGATCACTTGTTCACAAAAAGACGTAATACCACAATAGAGAGAAGGTATGAAAGACAAGAATAAACAAATGCAGATACTTTATTTGAAATGAAAGCTATGTTACAAGCAGAATTTGCCAAGCAGAATTTACTTCAGACTGAGCAAATAAAAAACAAACAAAACAAAAAAAAAAAAAACAAGCAGCACTGAGAAACAGTGTATGCAATAACTTCTGTTTTAACACACAACAACTGGAATATGATGTCAAAATTAACTAAGAAACTGTGCCAGATACTCAATACACCACAGATAAACATAGTGTTAATCTATATTATGACAAGTATTCCTTATATGTAACCATCTTTACATAGTAAATTAAGGTTACCGATCATACACAAGAACAGAATTGCTTGCACAAAATAAATACACTAATTAAAGACATTTTATCTATAAAGATCACATCAACGGTTTCATAATGCTTTGAGGCAGTAATGAATTAGGTGACATTTTGCTGCTTACTTAGCTCACAGCCACTTAATAAAAGAACGTGTCCTTGTGGCAAGTTAAAAGCTTGGTAACATCATTTAGCAATAGCATTTACAAGAATGGTTCCTTAAACAGATCACATGGGATTTGATCAGTGACCGACTGACAATACAGAACATCTATCAATATAAAAATGGCCTTTACTGAATAGATTTTATTGAACATTATTCTTCAAATGTTGATAAGTTTTCAGATTATTCATAGATGATTTCCATCACCTTTATTAATGCATGTTAGCACCTAGAACAACAGTCTTATAGTATGTTGACGTTTGCAGTTCCAGTTCAGCCATCTACTAGATTATTTATCATCACAGTTTATAAATACAATCATTAAGTTAACAAAAGTACACATCTCTCTGGGAGGTTCTACGTGTTTTTGCTTACAAATGTAACCTTCATCTGACATACAGTGTCAGAACATGGTGTGGGGTTGGTCAGTGTTGGAGAATAAAACCGGTCATTTTTTGAAACAGAACAATTATGTAAACTGGAGATCTAAGGCTCAAAATATACAAAGGGTTTCAATTTCTACCACTTAAAAATGCTGACTCACAACATTTGACTCTACAGTTCTCTCTGGAAAAGAGTGCGAAGACTATCCATGCATGTCAATACTGCTTTTAAAACTAAATTCACTGTCACCATCTCTAGGGTAGTTCCAGTGCATTATTGGCTAAGCTGGATATTTAAAAAAAGGCTCTTTCACTCCTTGAAGGCCTTCGAAGTAATCCAGTCAACTTTACTGTAGACTTTGACATCTTAATACAATTTCCTTTTCAAAACAGCAAATATCATATAATAGTAATAATAATAATAATAATAATAATAATTTAGCACAGCTTTGGCTAACATACTAGCATGTATGACTATATGACTGTACAGAGTTCAATGGAAATACACTGTTACAAAGCAAGGAAATACACTATATGACCAAACATATGTGGGCACCTGACCATCACAATCTCTGCTTGTTGAACATCCCATTCCAGATTTAGTCCTCCTTTGTGGTCAAAATAATCTCCACCTCTTCTGGAAAGGCTTTGCACTAGACTTTCAAAGATGGCTGTGAGGATTAGCTCATTCAGCCACAAGAGCATTACTCAGTTCAAGTACTGATGTTGGGTGTGGAGGCCTGGTGTGCAGTCAGCGTGCTAATTCAGCCCGAAGGTGTTCAGCGGGTTTGAGGTCAGGGCTCTGTGCAGGCCACTTGAGTTCTTACACTCTAACCTTGACAAACCGTGGACAGGGGTACGGTCATGCTGGAGCAGGTTTGGGCCTCTTTGTACCGGTGAAGGGAAACTGTAATGTTTCAGCTTACAAAGACATCCTATGCAATTGTGTGCTTCCAACTTTGTGCCAACAGTTTGGGAAAGAACCACATATAGGTGTGATGGTCACATGTCCACAAACATTTGGCCATATAGTGTAGCTTTACCCAAGATGTGCTACTCTTCCTCTTGTGCTCCAGGTGATCACTCATGGGACGCAGGTGACGCACACTTGTGATTTATGTGGGAAGTTGAGGTGGGTGTGTTAAAAACAGCATTGAAACACATGGCACACCTTGCCATAAAATATCAAGATGGAAACAGTGCCCATGCATGATAATGATTCTTCATCCTTTTAAGTGTAAAGGGTCTTTCTGTGCATTATCAATGCAAGTGAGGATTCTTGACCTTCAGCAACCTCAAAGGAGCTCACTGTGTCCAGAAGTAAGGTCTCTGCGTGGTGTAGAGGCACGGGAAGACCCCCTGTCCGTACTCTCCGAGCTGGAGCTCAGGTGTTGCTGTTCGGAACTGCCGCTGCTGGAAGTGGCAGTGGATGAGGAGGTGGAGGAGGAGCGCGTCTTCTCCTTAAAGTCTGTAATGATGACCGTTACGTTGCCCACTGTAATAGCCAACTGCTGAGCTGAGCTTCGGTCTATGTTCTTTAGCTTAGGCCTGCAACAAGACAGAATAGTAAAGGCTAAAAATCAGGCACTGGAAGCAAATTGCTCCTGCATGCATTACATTTAGCTAGGTTAATATTTTTACTGATGCTGATTAAAGAACACATTATTGTAACCACTACAACATTATCATAATAAATTGCTTAGTTTGCCTTAGTTTGTCTTTTGTCTGAAGGATCCTCCCCTGCGTCATCACACCAGTTATCAGGGGATGCCATAACTATATACAGTTACAGTACAAAGTGTTCAAACTTGTCGTCTCAGTAGATTTCAGTCTGAAGCACAGGGAATATACAGGTGTAAAATAACAGTGAAAACAACACCTCTCTGTGCTTCCCGGACAATCTTTTGAGTCAGACTCTGACCTGGATAGATGGATATATTCTGAGGTAATCGGTCTGACATTTTCTAATATAGGTGAGATTGCACATGATCAGTGACTAAAATTCAGACAAATGATCCCTTGACAAAATAGTGCGACTTATTTGACAATGAATGTTGTGCATAGGCAGATATTTAGCTACACATAAAACCAGATCATTAATTGAACTGTAAGGTGCATAGGGCCAAATCTCTCTGTGTGACATATTTGATAAACATGATGCAACACTGGGATACACTGACTGGCCTGCAAACTCATGATACCTCTATTCCAAAAACGTTTGCGATTCATTGGAACAGAAGATTAATAATCAGTAAAGGCCCTAGGAAATCTAGCTGAAGTGGGTGCCCAGTGGAAGAGTTGGCTTAAACACCACCAGGAATAATGACACTAGTGACATCCTTACCTGTCAAGATTGGTGCATTTATTAAGGGGAGGCAGCAACAATACATACATTCCTAATTTATACTCTAGGGAGCATAACATCTGTCCCATGTTAATGCAATGCTCATAGTGGATGGATGAGGCTCTGATGACAGTGTAAATATACACTCATGATGCTATCTATTGAAAGAATAGCAGTAAGGAGACAAGTATAATTGTGGAAACTTACCTTGATATAATTGACTTGTTGCTTTTAGTGGCTGATTTGCCAGATTTCATGCTGCTTCTTTCACTAGGAGGACCTTTATTAAGGATCTTGGGTCTGGAAAAATGAAGACAATCTGAATTAGTGAAAAAATAAAATAATGATTTTGAGTGCAATTTTGAGCTTAAACATGTGAGGATGATAGTTAAGTGAATTTTCCGTACAATTAACATCTATCAACTTTCAACTGGGTGTTAATTTCATTTTCGCATATTTTGAAATGCATGTTTGTTATGGATCTGTAGAGACAATAAATTTAACATGGTGCAGTACTATGCTTAACACACATGCAGACTAAACCTATAGATAATATAACAGTCAGCATGTTGTTTGAACATGCTTTAATGTTTAATCTTCAATATAGTGAATCGTAGTTCAGATTCTTGAAACGAGATACAAAACATGATCCTTAAATGTTATCTAAAGCACAGGACATATATTATATCGCAGTATTGTACTAGCAAACCGGGGGGAGACGGGACTAAGATGACTAAAATGGCTGTTCCTGAGACACAGTACAGTTCCTTGCTGTTCCTCGTTTGCTCTCAGGAGAGACAGTGAAATCCTTCCAAACCACAGTGTTGTTAAACTGTATAAAATCTTATTTTGAAACTTCACAACTTGAAGAAAAAACTGAACTGTGTAGTTCAGAAATCAGACCTCTGCCCTCTATATCCTCCTCACTGTGTAGAGGGAGTTATTCTTATGCAACCTCTTTCTCTTCCAGACTTTTACATCTTTCACTGTGCTGAACTGAATCTCATTCTTACTTCTTATACATTTTATGTAGGTCACTAACTGTATATATCACAGTGATGGCTGACAAAGTAATTCTACATGTATGCAACCTCATATGTATACTGCAAAGGAAGGACAAAGGAAGGACAAATGAAGGACAAAGGCTATTCTTATAAGAAGGGGAGAACAATAACAAAGGCTCATGTTCATGGCAAAGATTTTGCCTGATAACTTTAGAAAGAATTGACTATTTTTCCAACAGAAATTAGTTTATATTAGTGGAAATTTTGATCTTAAATGGTGGAATTTTCTATATTTGTACCTCTAGCAAAGTGCCACTTACTTCATCTTCTTAGCAGAAGGCTTTTTGTTGGCACCAGGCACCTTTTCCCTCTCTTTGTGCTTGTCCACCATTGCCTTCTCTACTTTGCCTTTCTTCATTTCCTCCTTTTCGGCCACTTGCGTCCCGGATGCTCCTGTAAGATGTTCTTTTTCCATGTGTGGCCTGTGTGAATGAACTTTATCTAGAAGTTCTCTGTGCAGTTCCTGGTTTAGAACTGCTCTCTCAGGCCTCCGTTCCACTGGGGTTTGTACAAGCTGATGTTTGTCCAATCCGATGCGATCCTGTCTCCTGTCCTTTTGTGTGTGTCCTCTTTCCAAGTGACTGCTGTCTGGGCCAAGTCTGTCCGAGTCAGAGTTGTCTACGCTTGGCCTGTCCGAGTCTGAATTGTCTATGTCGTAGTGGTCGTCTCGCTCTGTGCGCTCCCTCCTGTCTTTCTTAGCTGGTGGAGGGGTGGCGTACTGCTGCGCTACTTGTTGCGCCACGAGCTGTGAGTTCAGACGAGGTTTTCTACAGAAGGAATAAAATATATGTTTGGATTAAAAAGCAGGTGTTTCTTTCTTTCTGTATTTTCACATGTAGATGAAGCTTTGTAGACGTAGTTTTTGAATGCTAAAATTGGGCAAAATAAATGGCAATTTTACCTGACAGCAATCCATATGTGTATACAGTGGAATAAATAAATATCGCACGTATCTACACTCATGGTGCAAATTCAAATATATTGATCAAAAAATGTAGATCAATATATTGAAAGCAGCACATGAAATAGGTCTCTCCAAACAGGATAAAGAGAACATGGTCAACTGTAGGAGAGCCCTACAGCCAAATGGGTTTAAAGAGCTTCCTGAAGGTACAGGAACTTAAATTAAGCACCAACAACAGCTATTAGAACACGCAGAGCAGAAAGCCAGAAGAAGCGGATTCCCGGTATGTTTTGAATAGGTTTGAGAAGTAGACAGCTAGCCACAGAGATACCCGATGCTACAGTACATTATCTGCTGCTTGTTTACAGTGATAAGGGTGGGCACACAGCTAGAGTAAGTAATAGCAGATTGGAAACAGATAAAAGGGCTTAGAAGGCAAGAGAGATGACCAAAGCAGATCACGAAATAAGCTACAGTAAATCCTGTGGAAACAGATGACATGCAGGCAAGGTCTCCATTTGACAACGAGACATCAATAATGAGAAGATCAACAGAGTAGAAAAGAGCTAAGCGACTAGAAAAGAAGTACAAATGCTTATGATAAATCTACAATTTTATAAAAACCTGGGTATCTATTTTTATAAGCTATAAACCACCAGTGTAGAACGTGACAAAGAAATTTAATGCTGAACATAGGCACCACTAGAACAAGTGTAATAATGTTTTTTTTTTGGCCTTGGGTAAAATTTCAATGTTTCTAAAAATATATAAAGGAAAAAATTAGATAATATTTTAAAATATTGTAAAATAACCCATCATATTTTATTAAGGGTATGTTTGGGGGGGGGGGGGGGTTAACAGTAGCCTTCGATAAATGTGCATCATTTTAAATGGTATTAAATAATTAATACCCTTTTCAAATGTTTTTGTTCATTTAGTCTTCTGCAGGTAAATTGTCAATTATGTACAAAGTTAATTTTAGGAAGAATTTTTTTACTGGGAAATTCATAAAAATAAGCCACAATTTTGCCAAAAACAGTCAGGAAATGATTCTCTCTTTGATTTGCAGCCAAACAGGTCCAGCTTAGGACACGTTCATTCTGGCAATTACCAAATTTATAGCCACTTTTTGAAATGTGCACAGCTCCTGTCTTATAAGACGACCACTGATTTTGTATACATTTTCCTTTCTGCGTTCTGTCACTGTTTTGCGATTTCAAACATGGTTTCTGTTTACCTCTTTGTAAGAATTTAAAGTTCAGTGTAGTTTGAGCTGAACAGATTTCACATAAGTAGATATTTCTACTTGTGATCTTGCAGATTTTAATAATCCTGTTTATTTCATTCTGAGAATAATGGTTCTCATTCTGAGAAAAATGGTTTCTTTATTATGTGGAACACATCTGTTTTAACATCACACACACTTTTCACACACATCCTTCGTTATTTAATCAAGCTGTCCAAGCTAAAGTCCTTAATTTTTCTGTATGTACACGTTTTCCAAGCTGTTTATCCTGATTTTTCATAGGTTCTTGTCCCAGTTGACCTACTTTCCATCTTTCGCATATTACTTCTAGCTCTGGTCCCAAGTTTAGTATAGTTTTGGCGTTTGACCTGCGTCTGCCTGTGTTTTGGATTTTGACTCTGAATATATACACATAGGATATACACACACACATATTAACGCTACATTAACACAATTTGTTTAGTGCATAGAGTATGAATTGATCATGTACATCCAAAGCCTTGGAATCAACTCAAACTCCATACACTCGCTTTGATTGGCATTACCAATCTCACCGACATGTAATGTTATCTCCTGAGCTCTAGTTAATTTAACACGACAGTCTGAATTTCTTCCTGTTAGTGCCAAAATCCCTGTGATGTGATAATACTGCGTGATCACATACACTCTGCATAATTTAACCTAGTTGAATATACAGGTTTAAATTTAATTTTGCACAAGCAATGAAATCATTTTGAGAAGAAACTAAATACCTTTCTGTAATCTCTTTATTCTAACGGACAATAAATGCCCCCTTTTCAATGTGAATGAATGAATGAATGAATGTAAGCAGCAGTGTTAGACTTTTGCAGAGCATTATTTCATTGAGATATTTTGCCTTTTGTTTTCTGCTTCACTTATAACATTCAGCACGCAGCACCGTGGTCTGTTTGCATGCGAGTTAAAATAAGCATTAATCTGAGGTCAATTTCATTTTAAAATTTAATTCCATTATAGCCTTTCCTTTACGGTTTCTTAAGAAGCAAATCTTTGTAATTTAATGTAATGTAAACTTTTTTGAGACGATACCAATCTAAGAGCTTTGGTTAACTGGCATCCTTTTGCTAATGGACTGCTAGTTATCTTTGCCAAACTTTGTGGGGAAAAAAAGCTTTGATTTTGAGATTGCTAGAGAGGTTAATTTCAGTTAGTGACCATACTAATAGCCAGAAGATGAGGGTGAGACCACGAAAAAAAAAACTTAACCATAGCAAGTAGCTAATGTAAAGTCTGGCCAGCATCCTTTATGAGGGTTTAAGTATAAATCGCTGGGTTGTAATATCAGTAGAATTAAAACGTCATTGGAGCAGTAACAGCAAAGCCTGCAACATGCTCATGTTAATCAAAGACAAAGAGGCTTTCCTGCAGTCACAGGCGCTAAAAGTATATTTCGTTATTCTAATAAACTTTAATTCTATACAGAGGTAACATTTGTATTAATCTTAGTCAGAACTCATTTAACCCCTTATATTTATTTACACATAGTTAGATGTCACAGCAATGAAGCTCTACAATTCTGTTTAATGAGATTTGCCCAGTGTTTCTAATGACAAAGTTTAGACTGTACAATAAATGAAGATTGCGCCTATGTTTCTGGTAGGATTTACATTTTTTGTTCATTCTAACACCAGCATGGGTTCCAATGCTTCTATTCTTTATTGGGTCAGGACATGTCTACATGTGCTTCACTATTCTAGTCACCTGTGGCTAGTATATAAAAAGGCAAAACAAGCACAGACAAAAAAGAAACATCAGATCAGTTTAATCAGCATGTGTTTTAGTGAATTTGAATAAGGCATTAACCAGATCCCTCAAAGTTGCACATCAGTAGTTTGAACATCGGCACAAACTGTTACACTCCGTGTGATCGAGAGACACAAAGAGGAAATTTCTGTTTTTCCAAACACTGATTAAAAACACATTTCTCTCTATTGGAGATTTTTGACAGAATCGAGCTCCTTATTCCAGGGTTTCTCATTCCTTTTGTGTCTGGCTGCAACTCACGACCCCCTCCCTCCATCCCTCCCTCTGAACCACCTCTAAATCATGCTACAGCAACCTCCATTTCTACACACAGGGGACACACTGAAAACCCTTTGGCTGAGAGCACCACCTTAACTCACAGTCGTGCTCTCTTTCGAGTCATAACGCCAACGTGATAAACACTGTCGCTGAGCCTTATTTATCAAGCTCGGGACGAAGGAGTTTATCCGTGAATTGTCTGTACAAATTTGGATGTTATGAAAATCCTGTAAACTTGATGTCCTTCTTGTGTACATTTATGCATAGAATAGTTCATGCATAAAATAGTAACCAACGTAAACCTCGGCTTGATCCACTTTAACTCAACTTGCTTGGCTGCACTTTTACGTGTGGAATATACTGTTGAGTTTTAATTCATTTATATTACATGTACAGTATTTAGTAGCTGTCCTTGGAGTGCATAGAGGTCACTGTCAAAAACACAAACTGAAGCTAGTTCACCAAGATAGGCACTAAATAAAGAATATGAAAAATAAAGTAAGCCAATGCAAAGCAATTAATTAATAAAAATAAAAGAACCATTCAATGATGAAATATGGAAAGCTATATAAATATAACTGTCTGTCTGTGCAGTGCTAAGAAATAAATGCCTCAGCTTTTAAAAGATTTTGTGTTATTATTAAAAGTACATGGACAAAGGTTTGTAGGTCTGTGGACGCCTGACCATCATGCCCACATGTGGGCCTTCCCCACTGCTCCTAGTGAACACCTCTGGGATTAATTGGAACACTGACTGCACAACATCAGCACTTGAACTCACTAATGTTTCTGTGGCTGAATGCCAAAACCCCGCAGCCATGTTCCACAATCTAGGGAAAAGGCTTCCCAAAGGAGTGGAGGTTATTATAAGAGAGAAATAATGGTTATTATGGCAGGGAAATAATGGGGAAGTTAAAAAGCATATACGATTGTAATGGTCAGGTGTCCACATAATGCATCGTTAAACTGATTTTTTTCTCTTTTTCTTTTGGACTAGTTTCTTTCTTGAAGTGTTTTCTATTTGCTAATGTGAAATTTCCTGCCAGCAATTAAGTCTATGCTCCATTTCTGTGTGATTAGTTTGAAAAAGATGTTGTGCAACACTGACGTGGGCCTGAGATGTTCATTTCTGTGGCTTCTTAAGGTGACAGTGTATGATTCAATTTCATTCAAATGCATAAAAATCAGGAGATTCATCTCCTCCATGCTGTGGAATACATTTTACAATATAAGTTTGTAAGTCTGTGCTGTTAAACTGTCTGAATTATTTTTTTTATTACAAAAAAACTCTATACCATGTCACCATTTATCGAATACATTTTTTGTGGCTACAAATCAGGACACAATATACGGTCTGTAAGTCAATTAAGTAACACCATAGGTATAGAAATTATTTTAAAATGCATTTTGCTTAAGGAATTACATTTTTTTTATTTGGTATCAAAGTTGATGCCTTACAGCGATAAGCTATTTAAAAAAAATCTGGAGTTTGATAAGCATAACTAGACACCACTAGACATCATAAAAGTCCATAAAAATTAGCAGAGCTGCTAACATCACTTCATCCACAAGTCTCATGTAAAATAGCATTCCTTCTTTCCTTATGTGATTGATGTATATATAATAAATTTTTTTTTTATTATGCATATATATAATAAAAAATATATTTTTTTTTATTATGCATATATATAAGATGCAATCAACCAATGACAATTATGGCATATAATCTGATGAACCATGGGGTGCAAAATGAAAGCAAATTTGGTGTCCTGCAATTTTAGATCCCATTCATACTATAAATACTATATATTCTTTCACACTATATTCCATTAACAAATGAAGTCTGGGTTGCTATTGATTCTGAACTGGGATTCTGGGTCCTAGGAGAAAGGAAAGCTCAGCATCTCTTCTGCTATGATTTCTAGTCTTTGCAGGATCTTTATCATTTCTAATTATCCACAGGACAAAACAAAATATAACTAACATGAGAAGTCATATGAAGGGTTAAGATAACTGCCCTCATTTTCTCCCTCCCACAAACCCAGATGTGGAGCTGAACTCGAGGTCCAGATCTCAGTAAGTTTACCTTGTGGACGTGCCTTTGCGCACATCACACATGCTGCATTTAAACGCCTCGGCGCTGTTGCGGAACGTGCAGACACTACAGTCCCAAAATCCGTCGTCTGCACAGGGCTTGGCGTGTCTTTTTGGCCTGTGGGATTTAAAAGAGGATTTTGCAGGTCATATGCACGGCTGTTGTAAACGTGTCTCTCTCTCTAACACTAGGTCATGCATCATAATGTAGTCAGTTATAAATAAAGTAGCTTAATTAAAGTCTGTACATTACAAGAGCACGAATAATAAGCGCATCGTGTCATCGTGGACGTCAAGAACACGAGCACGGACTAGAAAAAGCACAATGCACCGAAGAGACGAGGCGTCTCCTGAGTTCCTTTGTCTAAATGTGTGGAGCCTGGAATAAGGGGCCGCCATTGCTGCGCTTTTCTCTCTTTAACCTGCTCAGCAAAAACGTCTTTGTTTCAGCTCGTCGCAACCCGAGTCGTCATGCAGGCGTATTGTAAAATGCATCCGAAAGACGGTTTGAGCAAATACCTGGATGGGCTTTTCTTGTCGCCCATAATGGGAGAAGCGCTGTGTTCCTGCAGTAATGTACAGTGTGGCGCTTCCACACGCAGCCAGACTCGCCGCTGTAGCACAGAGCTAAACCCGCTGCGGCGCCAGGCGGACACGCGTCACGTGACCAACGCGTCGGCCAATCAGTGCTCTCCCGCGTTCAACGTCCTAGGGATCTGCAAAGAAAATAACTTCACTGTGCTGTAATGTATATGTGACAAAAATAAAGGCTTCTTCTTCATTCTTCCTTTTCTTCTTCTTCTTCTTCTTCTTCTTCTTCTTCTTCTTCTTCTTCTTCTTCTTCTTCTTCTTCTTCTTCTTTCATCTTCCTTTCATCCTTTATTAATTAGAAGTAGATTTCAGATTAAACACTCATGTCGATACACAACCCCATATAAGCATACAAGCTGCAACACTGTGTTATGAAACCCAAGTTCATCAATGAGCCTTGGGTGCCTGTGACTCAGTTAATGGTTCACTGGTTTTCCTTCCTTGGACCACTTTTGGGCGTTTCTAACCACTACATCCAAGGAACACTCCTCAAGACGATTTGGAAATGTTCTGACCCATCACAATTTTTAAACTTGACCATATTTCCTGCTTCCCAGAACAACTATTTATACTTGCTGCCCAATATACTACCCACCATGACAGTTGACATTGCTATAATATAATGTTATTCACTACACCAGTCCATGGTTTTAATCTTATGGCTGATCAGTGTACGCCACCTCACTGAGGCATTGCAATGTCCTGTAAATTCATAGTAGTATTTTCTACTTGTTTTTACAGAAATGCTAGATATCTAAGTACACTTGATTTTAACACATCTTTTAAGTAACAATCTTATATTTGACTTCATTCCCCCCCTCCAAAAAACATACTGCAAGATAGACCGACCTCACTAAAATTGCACCTAATTATTACCGAACGTGTAAATGTGTGTGAATGGTGAACTGCTGGGAAAAGAGGAACAAGAGATCAAGAGACATAATAGAAGCACAATATAGGTTTTGTTTTTCATTGTGGTAAAAAAAAGTACAGTAATTTTCCTGTTATGATTGCTTTTTGTGCTGGGCTATAACTGTCAGCTCATTTGGAGGTCAGCAAACACTGATCTCACTATTGTTTGATTTAAAAATTAATGTAGTAGTGTAGGAATGTACTGTAGATTTGTGTGTGTGTGTGTGTGTGTGTGTGTGTGTGTGTGTGTGTGTGTGTGTGTGTGTGTGTGTGCGTGTCCACGTGTGTGTGTGTGTGTGTGTGTGTGTGTGTGTGTGTGTGTGTGTGTGTGTGTGTGTGTGTGTGTGTGTAAAGCTTCTTGGTAGAAGAAGAAGAGAAGAGAAGATATTGTCCCCAGCTGGACAAATGCATATAACAAGTGTGAAATATTTACAAATGAGTAGCTTTTGTTTTGTCTGGAGGCCTAATGAATTGCAATGCCCAATCTGTGTGTGTGTTTATGTGTGTGTTTGTGTGTGTGTGTGCGTCCGTGTGTGTGTGTGTGTGTGTGTGTGTGTGTTTGTGTGTGTGTGAAATGTTTACAAATGTGTAGCTTTTGTTTTGTCTGGAGGCAAACTGAAATGCAATGCCCAATGCATTGAACAGTGTTTGGCTGTGTGCATGTGTGTGTGTGCGTGTGTGTGTGTGTGTGTGTGTGTATGTGTGTGTGTGTGTGTGTGTGTGTGTGTAGCATCATTTCGGTAGATCATATTCTGCCCTCTGCTAGGCAAAGGCATATAAAAAGTGTGAAATATTTACAAATGTATGGCTTTTTTTTCTGGAGGCCTAATGAAATGCAATGCCCAATTTGTGTGTGTGTGTGTGTGTGTGTGTGTGTGTGTGTGTGTGTGCGTGTGTGGTGTGTTAGTTCAAATTGACTCGGGAGGACTTGAGGAGGAAAGTATTTATTTTATGAACACATAGATTTACGAATAAATAGATTTATGAATAAATAGACAAAATTAATTTTACTTGCAGAGTTCATAATTTGGAACAATCCTGGTAAATTTCAGGCAAATATGTGGAAGGAAACCCAAGTTATGACACATTAAACTTTCCAGATGAGTCAAATAGACCCCAGGTCTGCACAAGGGTTAATACAAATTTGGATAAAATAACATACTGTATAAAAGCTGCTCATGACTATAATACTGGTGCTTTGTAATGTATTCAACATTGCACTTCATTACATCAACAAGAAAAAATCAGAAAGCCAGAATTTAGTTTACTGAAGTTCATGCCTGTGTTAGGTACACTTGTTATGAAGAAAAATATAAAATGATGCGCACATAGATATTATGCAACATGGTTCACCGGCTGCCTGAAATTCACATATGCTTATTTTTATCTAATCGAATACTAAGCAAAACTGCATTTTTAAAATCATTTGATCATAACAACTGGGCTTTTTCAGCTTAGTTTTATCTCAGAATTATTGACCTTTATCAATTTTTTTTTTTGGTTTATGTTTTTTTTGTGCGGCATCATGGCTTTTTTTATGGTTATGGTTTATTTTGATTATTGATTTGTTTGTATGTATGTTGTAAAATGTAAAACCCTACACATGGTGAAATTCCTCCTTTGCACATACTGTACCTCAGCCACAAGTATGCCATTCTTATCCCTGTTTCCCCTCAAACGTGAAAAGGGGAGAACAGTTTCTATAAGATTTCATTCTAATATTACCATAAGGGTCTGAGCTACAGACCTAGTGACTGGAAAGGTCACTGAAGAACCCTTAGCTCACTGTCATGTTCAATAAACTCGAGTGATACAATTTTTGCTTTGTGATATGGCCCGTTATCATGCTGAAAATGAATCGTTAGAAGATGGATAATTATGGCCCAGAATGCATGCACATGTACTTGTACTTAAATAGGATGTGGCATTCAATCAAATGATGATTGTTATTAACAGGCCCAAAGTGTGCTGATATAAATATAAATAAATATATATAAATATTCCAACATTCCACAAAGCAATACACAGCCTGGTGCCTATTCTTTAGGACTCAGGACACAAGACAGTGGACACCCTGCATACGGTCTCAACTCATCGCAGGTCACAATCACAGACCCACAGAACACACACTAGGTAGATGTGGGGATATAATAAAAACAATATTATATACAATACTGCTACTAATAATAAGAGTTGTTATTATATTATAAATATAATTACTATTTTAATTATATATCAGTGATATTAAAGATAAAGTTAATTTTCAGGAAGTCTTTTTTCTTTTTTCAATGTGTGGTTTTGTTGAATCAATGTGATTAACTTCAGATTAAAATAATAATAATAGTTTTATTACAGGATCATTTGACTCTCCTACAGTCACTTCACAGCTTCATTTATTTAAGGTGGAACTGTGAGTTGGGATAAAAAGCTGTCTCAATACACGTGTGTTTTAAGTTTAAGCGTAAGACTCGTTCTGGGGGACGTTCCCAGGACACACCATATAAATAATTTGATCAAAAATAACATTTATACTGTAGGGTTTTTATTTTTTTTTACGTATTTTTGCTGCGTCTCCTAAATAAACCGGCAGTGACGTCACCAGCGCCATATTGGTGCATCTGTTGTCTTTCTGTTTGCAGCTGGGTTTTAAGGAGCTCTGAGGAGAAAAGACGCCACCATGGAGCTCAGTAAAATTCTTGGTGCTTTTAGAGGTACTCTAAAACATTATTGTATCATTTGGTGTTGATGTTTTCGAGTAAATCCCTCCGAAACTGTGAGTTTTTTCTCAATTACGCTGAATGACTAACTAAATTAGCGCTAATGCTGAGGTAAGGTTAGCTAGCAACCGGTTATCTGTAGTTAGTTAGCTTGATGCTAATCCCAGGATATTAGTTGTGTAATTAGCCGGTAAGCTAAAGGACTGAGTCACTCACCTAAACAATCGAAAGTAGAAAACGCTTGTTTTTGTTTCGTATACGACTACGACTAGAAATCCCAGACAAAGCGTATTTAGTACAGTGTTGAATGTCAACTTTTAAAATGATTTAGTTCAATTAAACTTACGTTGGGTAACAAATAGCATTATTACATTTTCTATCATCAGACTGTAGCAGGAATGTCATTTTGAAGTCTTCCTTATTTATTTTTCTTTAGTTTCGGTTTAAACTTTAGATCAACACCAGGTACTGAAACACAAAAACGACTGTTTATTTCAGATTTTGACAAGAAAGGGAAAAAGGAAGCATGCCCCATTTTGGACCAGTTTTTGTGCCATATAGCCAAAACTGGAGAGACAATGTGAGTTGTTTACAAAACCTTTTCTAATAATAAATAACCATGAATGATTATATCTCTGCTTTTATAGCATTGGTGTTTTCAGATTAGCAGTTTGATTGATTGATTGAGTTAGTGTTATGCAACAAATGGTAATGACACCAGACTGCATTGTGTACGTGCTGAGTTAGTTTAGTTTACAATGAAACTTAAGTAGAAATGCTTCACATTTTTGTTTTGTCCTCTTTTAGGATTCACTGGTCCCAGTTTAAAAGCTACTTCCTTTACAAGCTTGAAAAAGTCATGGATGATTTTAATGCCTCATCTCCAGAGCAGAGGGGGGGTCCTGCCAATCCAAATGTTGAATACATTCCCTTTAAAGAGATGAAGGAACGGATACTGAAAATTGTGGATGGCTATAATGGGTAACCGGTCAATTTAATCTGCTCTGCATGAATTTATGCTGCCGCAAGATGTCACTGTTGCATACTAGTGACATCTATTATATTACTGAAAATGGCATCCTTTATACAATTAAAGTAGAAGCTTTCTAATTTAATAAAACACTTCAAAAGTACCGTCCTCTTCTCCCTAATTAAACTGTAGGACTCATGATGTAAGAGTCTGTAAGGATTTCTGCATATGTTTTGAACACTCCGATATTACTGCTGCATTTGTCTCACTCATAATTCTTACCCCCTGTTCAATTTTGGATGAAAACTTTGCAATTTTTCCATGAGAAATCACTTTTTTTTTCCTCTTCTCTCTCTTCTTTTTCTCCAAAATTTGTGAGGCAACTTGCAAAGTTTTTTGTGACTTCTTGCATCGCTGAAATTGCAAGCACAGTAGTATTCTTTTAAACTGCTACTAATACTCATGAAGACGCATGTAATTACTTTCTCTGATAGCTGTGGGGCTTTGGCTGAATGTGTGTTCTGATCATGTCACGTGACAATCTGCAAGATCTAAAGAGTAAAGAGTTTTCTTGCTTTTGCATTCATTTCTGCAGTCAGGAAATCTTGGAGGCCCTTAGTCTCATTATGTTGCACATTTCTAGTCGGTTGATTAGAACTGTAGTTTTTTATTTAACAGCTACATTTTGAGTCGAATCATTATTTATTTTTTATCATTAAAGATACATTTTTATTTCTATAAAAGAGTTGCATGTTTTTCTGTGAACAGTGTGTAGAAGTCATGCTCATGGTGACCGATGTTTTTGTAAGATTCATCGGTGATAACACAAGGCTTATGTCTAGACTTTTTTGCCTCTGAAGTTGCTCATTTATAAGATAAAAAAAATTACAGGTGGTGGTTAATTTCTGTCATTTTAACTGACAGAGTTAATCAAATGTGGCTTGCAAAATCAGATTTAACAGGGTTCAAAAGGGTTTCATTTACAACTTGCCATCTATTTTTCCATTTTAATTAATACCCTAACAAGCATTAAGTGAAAGGTTAATGCCAAATATAGTTCATAGCATGTTTGTAGTCTTTTAGCCTGCTGCTACATATCTAAATGTTGTAAATGAGTAATGTTGGTGCACTTTCAGATTTAATAATATTTTGAGGATACCAAATGCCGCCTTACAGCTGAATGCAGGATAAGACTTGAATGGATAAATGCTTTAGTACATGTTTCAGTTCTTAAAATCATTGATTGCTTTGTTCCCAGAATCCCTTTCACAATCCAGCGTCTGTGTGAACTGCTTACTGAGCCGAAGAGAAACTACACAGGAACGGACAAGTTCCTCCGAGGTGTGGAGAAGGTAGGCTGTGGGGATATGACGTTATGTACAGTTTCTCAATCAGCTTTCCTAAAGAACCCTTCTGTTCATTTCATTGCAGAATGTGATGGTGGTCAGCTGTGTGTATCCTACCTCAGAGTGAGTGAAGTTGCCTTTTTCTTTAAATACTTCCTACAGACTGGTAGGTTATTATGTTTCACCTTTGGGGTTCAGTTAATCAGAGTATACATAGTCTGACGTTTCACCTTCCTAAACTTGGGGTTAATGTTCTTTTTTGCATATTTGTGGTGAGAGGACCATGATTGAATAAATACAGTGGTCACATTACATACACTTTTGCATCAGTGAGGCAGTTCTACAGTTCTGTACCTAAGCAGGTATTCTCTTCAAAGGCTTTCTTATCTGTGTCAGCCTTGCATTTGCCACCGCAATGTGGGGTTAACTTACAGAGCAGGGTTTCATAACCCTGGGTTAATGTGCTGCTAGCCCCCTTTCCAAATTCCCAGTGTGAATCGATCTTCTGTCCGGGGTTAAACGAAGGGTTTAAGCACAGTGTGTAAAGCCCTGCAGTGTCTTACTCTGGTTTTGGGTCAGCATCATCTTTTTAGCACAGAGTCTCAGGAGCTGTAATGGAGAGCTCCAAAGCCTGCCATAAATACTCAATTTTATTGCAATCAGATGACTGAGAAGGCCACAGCATATGATTTACATAATATTCATACTCATCAAACCACTTAGTGTGCCCTGTGGATGGAGCAAAGTGATCTCGGAAGAGATTTTTCCATTAGAATAGGAATGTTTTTTGTTGTCGGAAAATAAAAGAAAATTGCTCACTCTAGCATCAAGAGATGATGTGTTTAAAGTGTGACAATGAACTCGAGGAGTGGTTGGACTCGCTTGATTGCCCACCATCCCTGGCTGTCATGTGGTAGGAGAGCAATAGGGATATCTAATGTGTGTGTGTGAATTGGTAAGACAATTCTGGGGAGAGTGTCAGTTATAAATACATATTGAGTCTTCCTGTTATGGATGCACATGACCTAAATCATGCAAGAAACCAGACCCACAGTGTTTTCCAATAATCTTTCATTTGCCTTTATGCTGTACAGAGTTATTTTCCATGCATTCCATGAATTGCTGGATGTTTTGGGTAATATTCACACTCGACATGCTGTCTTCTGCCCAAATCCAGCATTTGTCTGATGTCAGACTCCCTTGATTCTGTTGATCCCCTGGACATTTGGCTTTATCTTGCATCACAAATGCACATGGAGAATGTAACTCACAATTTATTATTATTATTATGTTATTCTGCACAGTAAGGCATCTGACCTCTTCTGTGCTCCACAATGTTCTCCTGCCACTCTTGGTACTCATGTGTTGCGGAAACTAACAATGTTGTCATTGGCCAAAATAGGTTACTTTACTTTCTGAGCAAGTCTGGAAATGAATAAGTTGCTTTCACATTCATGGTAATCACTAAACAGTTCCAGTGCAACTAAACTCAGACTACCTTCTACGGGCTCAGGTTTAGTAAGACAGAGTGCTTACTGAATGACCGATTTTCATGTTTAAATGCCATTGTGAAAGCCTTTTTAATCTCAGCTGCGAGGGGCTGATGGGCTGGTCGTGCTGCCACTTGTTGTTGGTTTTGCCACTTGTTTAAACAGATATTGGACATGAAAGTCAAAGATTATTAGGTGTGGCCCCTGTTTGGCTGGAATGAAAACCTACAGCCAGCACCACCTTTTTGTAAATTAGTTTTTCTCATGTGTTGCTAAAATGGATTGAAAGTTTTATTAAAATGCCATGATACTGTTTGTCATTGAAGAAAAAATGGCTCCAGTGGTGTGAACAGGATGAATGGAGTCATGTTTCCAGGAAATGCTTCTGCTCTTCCAGATAGGTAAGGACTGAGACACGCAGCATGTAAATGCTCCCGACTTCCCTTACAGTTACAAAATGTAATCTCCATCTCTCTTATTCTTATCCTGGCAGAAATGTAAATGGTCCAGGAACTCCCAGGCCAATAAATAGATCAAAGATTTCTCTGTCAAGCAGCATAACTGCCAATGGTCTCCCAGACAGCACAGAGTCCAGCGAGCAAGGTGTACAACAGACCGAGAGAACAGACAGGTAAATGAGTAGAAGGCAATCTTAGGAACACCTTTTATGGATCGAAGGAACAAAAAAGTGAATGCATATGTCAGACCTTTCTGGCAGACACGACACCTTTAGACTATTTTGATTTACTGATTCATGCTCTAGTATGCAGAAAATGTGCTCTAGTACAGTTCAAGTAATTTTTTTTGGTCTTTCTCCTTTTACCTCAGTGATTCCTTGAATTCAGAAACAGTATGCTCAAGTGAAGGGATGATGAAGGGCAAGCACCGCAAGGACGAGGAACTGGAAGAGGAAGAGGATGAGGAGGATGAGAACCGGCATAATGCGAAACGGCTTAAGTTTGATAACAACACGGAGGAGAAAGAAGCTTGCGAAAAGGAGTTTTCTTGTCACGCTCCTGTTGAGAGCTCAACAGATGTTTCTGAGTCCTCTCTGCACATTAGTGTGGAAGTGAAAGATACATCTACACTTGTTTCTGAAGATCAAGGTAAGCTTTTCTGTCAGTAAATTCCTCTCAGTCCAGGCTATTCAGTCGGTAGCCCGGCAAGGTAATTTGTTCAGACCCTTCATGTAGCCCAGTGTGAAAGATTCAGTCGGACAACGGACCCTACAGTTATAAAGTGAAGCTCGTCTGTTCCGTTTAGTATGAAATGTAGTCACAGCACAGAGCAGGAGTCATGTGATGTTGGGCGAGTGGCGCAAGCAGCCTCTCCTGTGATACGCGCTGACTGACTGGACGATGACAGAGGAGAACGTTTGTTAGTATCAATTCCTCTGTTCATTTCTTCCTTCAGTTTTTTTTCTCACAAAATCTGGGAAATTTGGTGAAACATTAACCCTCAGATACTACCCTATCTCTACTTACACGTGCAAATCGTCATTCTCACACATGAATGTCATTAAAACGAGTAATCACACATCCCTCACAGCACAGCACCTGCACCACTGTGTGTGTATTGTGCTAACAACATATACACTGGATTTCACTGCTCATGCTAAATCTAAACATATGTACTTTTTCTCATTAGAAGGCAGCTTAAATGTTTGTAGTTTAAATAGTCGTTTTAAAATAATTTATTTTGACAAATAAATTCCATTAAGCTTATTTTCCTTTTTGTGAACCTTTTTTGTTATGTGCACTTAAGTTTCAGTTAAATGAGTATAGTGCAACAATACAACATATGGGCTCCTATAGTGGTGTTGTCATCAGTCATATTGCAATTCATATCTGTCCGGCTCCTCATTTGGGGTGTTTTTTTATTAACTGACCCCAAGACAAACTAATTAAAAGAAAAGAAAAGAAAAAATTCTCTACTTAAGAGAGAGAGAGAGAGAGAGAGAGAGAGACTTTTTCAGACATTTTTGTTTGATCAATCGTTTACAGCGCATGTGGTGCCTGGGCATTCAGCATTGGGTTTAGTGCGGCTTACTTAGCAGTGAAAATGGTGAGAAATAATGGTGGTGTTATCTGGTGAAGCGTCTTAAATCATGAAAGGTAATTTATCTATACAGTGTTTTTAATTTACAAGATAACTGTAACATGAAGGTTAACCAACAGTTATAGCTTTCAAGCAGGTGAAAGTTTAAAATAGTTGCAACTAACTAGATAAAGTTTGCACAAAGATTGATTTAGTTTTTTAATGCTTTATTAACTGTTAATTAAAAAACGATTATCATTAATAATAATAATAACAATAAATTATTATTAACTAATTTTTTATTTTTTTTTCCTTCTCCCCTTTTTTCTTTCTTCCCCCAGTTCTTTTGAAATTTTCCACCAGGCATATATTCCGCTGCAAATATTTAACTAAAATTAAAACCAAATTTTTATTAAATATCCTAATCTCTCCACAGAGCCCTCCAGCACACAGTCTGAGTCTAGTGATGTCTTGGCTGGCGAATCAGGGACACTGGATTATCCTGGCTCTTCCCACAGTAATGAAAATGGGTGTGAAGCAGAGCAGGCAGAAGACAAGGCCCAGCTAAAGAGGCTGGACCCAGCAGAATTAGAGGAGGCCGAGGAAAACGGTGACCCAGTAAGCAGCAGCAGCAACAGTGGTAGTGAGGAAGGAGAGCGTCATGCAGCGTCTGCGCCTTCGTCTCCCAGCACTTGCACAGAGTCGGCTGCAGAGGGCAGCAGCATTGCACAGGATGCACAGGACACCTCAGAAAGCTCAGACACTGAACAAGACTCTGTAGATCAAGGCTGAATGCACTTGTTTCTTTTCTTTTTTTTTTTTTCTTTTCTTTCTTTGTCTTTTTTTCTGTCTTTCTTTTAATAAACACAGCAACACATCAACCCCAAACTACCAGCAGCCCTGGAAACAGAGTGCAAGTCTTAATACCTCACACTAGAGGAGGGCTTTCTCATGGTAATGCAGAGAACCTTATCCTCCTCACGTCTCTACACGAACCTTGCATGGCCTTCTGACAGCCACACTTCATGCTGTGTATCTGTTCTTTTCTGGAGAATGATTTTAACTTGAGCTCTTTTGTTTACTGACACAAGCCTACAGTGGTGAACGTATGATGATTCTATCATGGTTATCATCCTGTTTCCCCAAAACTGATTCGCCACAAATTTTCTATAGAGGTGTTTGACTTGTGTGCATGTGGTGTCCCACCCTGTGTTTTAGTTTATATATATATATAAATATAATTTTTCTTCTTCTTTTAAATAGGGTGTTGCAGACAGATGAGAGAATCTACAAATCAGGATTAAAACATTCCAGGGGCCTCTTAAAAAATACCATGTAGGATTAAACCACTTGTAATTCAAACCATCTGTTCCCGAACAAGGTCAACGTGTCTGTCTGGACAATTCTGTAAACAGAAGCACTGGAATAAAGCATTTTATACTTGTCAAATCATCATTTTTATGTTCCAGAAACCAAAAAAATCTGCGTTTAATGGACCAATACCTGTATGTCTAAAATTTGAATTTATTTTATATAAACATAAGAATTACCTACTGTATATCTTTTAGTGATTACTGTTCATGCAGCAAGAGTCTGACCAAATGGCAATTTAGTTTGAATCATCACATTTTATCTGTACTGCCTTCTGCATTCGCTTTGTTGTGCCACAAAATGGAAAGTCATTTTATATATATATTTTTTATTTATTCAACCACTCAATGTTTTCTTGCTCTAGGAATATGAAAACTCTTATCTGTAGTGAAGTTAGGCATGCCTTTATTGCTCTCTGGTGGAGTTTGATCAAGCATGGAGTAGAGGAGCATTAATTAAGTTCTTTACTCTTTTTTTTTTTTTTTTTGGAAGAAGTGCGTTAACATGCCAACAGTCTCGGTTTCTTTTTTCTTCTTTTTTTTCTTTTATCACACATTTTTAGTACTACTTGATCATCTTTCTAGCATTTTATGGTGCTGTTAAATGGACTGTAATTTCAACTGCGTTAGATATCCATTCATTTAGTTGGAATGTAAGTAATTTAATTTAAAATTACTAATTGTATGTTTGTGTTTTACTACTATTGAGCAATTCCTATTGGTGTCTGTAATAAGCTTTTCACATTACATTTCCTTTCCTAGCAAAACATTTCTGAAAATGGTGATGAACTCCTTGAACACTACCCTTCCTCTGCCACCTTCGTAACGTCGGAGCTAACGTGGGCTTAGGCTGTCATATCTGTAACTAATTTCAGAACTCTTTTTTGATATTTAGAATTTTTAAATTTCTATATTAAATTAGAATTTGTAGAATGTCATGATTTGTTCAAAGCCTTTGTGTAAAGTAATCAATTTTATGATTTTTCTGTGAACTGAATGCCTGGGCTTTCAATACAGTATTCAATTCAAGTAAAGCAATAAATGTTAACAGTAAAAATGTTAAGACTTCATTTGTGCATGATGAAGTACGTTAACATTCGATTAAATAAATTTTGGATCACTGAATCTGAACACTGAATTCCAAAACCTTTTGTTAAGACATTCCTTTTCAACTTCAGCTTTCTAGCAGACACTTGAGGGTTTTGCACCAAATCGACTGGTATTTGTAGTTGGTCAAGATTCATAAAGAAAATCCTACACAAACAGCTTTATTTGGGGTCAATCAGGATACTTTTTGTAATGTATGTGTGTACATACTGGGTTCCTTCCAGTGACTGCATGATGAGATGTGGAGATCTTCCCCCAGCTCCAGGTTGAGAGCTGCAGCTTACAGGACCAAAGACCTGAACTATTTACCAGATCTCTACCATACCTCTGTATTAGCAGTTCTATATTCAGACAGTGATACATTAAAATGCTCTAGACCTTTCCCACCACAACAGCTGTCAACAGCAGGATTTGAGTGGATTTTTTTTGGAGGTACACTTTTTTTTTACCCTTAGACAAAAAGACATAACTAACTAAAAAAATAAATTATGACCTGTATAAGAAACATCTTAAATTGAAGTCAAAACTTGATTTGCTTTCAACCAATAAGATAAAGGGTCTTCTGAGGAGGACCAGGAGTGTTTTTTTTTTTTTATGAAAGTGGGGAGATATCTGGAAAAGTATTGGCAAAACAGTTGTGTAGTATTATTAATGATAAATCTAGGGACTTTTACTCCACTTTGTATGCTTCTGACTCCTCTTAGTGGAGGGATATTGGAGATTTTTCTGGTCGATTAAATGTCCTCACCTTATTGTCTGATGTTTGTAACTTTTAGAAGAACTAATTTTTACTGTTGGAAGTGAACATTGCCATTGCTTCCCTACAATCTTGGAAGTCCCCAGGACTGACAGTTTTCCTTCAGAGTTCTATAAAAAATTCTCTACATTTTAAACCAATTAATTAATTAAAAAATTTAATATTTGCTGTTTATTTAATGTGGTATATTCTCAGCATTAGTCCAGTTTAGAATGTACTCTCTGGATGCCAAGAAGGCATTTGAGTAAAATTTGGATTTGGTCTGACCTTTCTTTATTGGACTGTATAGCGCTCCTTTTGCTGTAGTCCTGACCAATGGTCTGTGTTCCCAACCTTTGAACCTGACAGGGCTGTCCATTAAGCCCATTATTATTCACCTAAGCTATTGAGCATTTAGCTATTGCTGAGTCAGCAGATTACTGTAATTACACGTGGTGGAGCCATGCATAAAATATCTCTATCTGCAGATGATCTATTGCTTTTTATCTCTAATCCAGAATTTCCGTCGGCTCTCTGGCTATAGGCTTACACATCAACATAATTTTGTTATGCTTCTTGAACGGGTCCTTCTAAATGGTCCCCTTTAAAGATTTCTTTTATCAGACGCATTAATTCCACTGAGATGGTTCTCCCTAAATTCCTTCATACTTTTCAGTGTTTACTTCTGTTTATCCCTCTGTCATTTTTTTTTCTTTCTGTTATTTGGAATGGTAAGCATCCCCATTTGCGTAAAATATACCTTCAGAGGTCTAGATGAGATGGCGGTATGTCTCTGCCTAATTGTAAGTTTTACTACTAAGCAGCTAACATACAAAACACAGTGTATTGGTGGTGTTGTCACCTTTTACCCAATAAACCACCCTGGGTGGACATGGAAATACATGACCATAAGCAAATGTCCCTCCCAGCACTTCTTGCAACTAAATTGCAGTTCATTTCTTATGGTTCTGTCGATTGTCCAGTGGTAAAGCACTCGCTGAGGAAATCATTTGGTTTTAAAGATCCTTCTCCTGTTGCCCGTAATCACTTTTTCTTGCCTTCAATGCAGGAGTCATTTAGGAGCTGGTCTGAGCTCCTAAAGGGATAAGATGCTTCAAAGATTTATTTATTGACAATTTATTTGCTTCTTTTGAACAGTTAGGTTTGCAAGTGAGTGATTATGCTAAGTCACGTTTATATGATTTTCCAGTCATGCCTCCTGAAAATCCTTTGGATAGTAAATAGTTTAATGTAACATATTAGCTAAGGGTTCGTTTTCTATTATTTATCATTTAATGGCTAATAGCGCATCTTCTTGATTAGACAATATTTAGAGGTCATGGAAGGAAGACCTTGGTGGAGGGATTTTACATGGAAATGTGTTCTTAAGCAGGTCCACTCATCGTCTATGTGTGCTCAGCATTCTCTCATTCATTTCAAAGTTAAACTAGCCCAAATGTTTCCTGCTACTAGCTCTTTGTGCAGTAGATGTCAGTGTTCTGAAGGTACTTTAATATTCTAACATGTCCTAAACTAGAGCATTCCTGGCGATCGATATTTAACACCATTTTGGTGGTTCTTTAGCACAGATTAGGGCTAGCACCTCTTGTGTCATTATTTGGAGTTGCTCCAGAGGAGTCCTGTTGTCAGCATCAATGTGCAAAATCCTTGCCTTCTCTTATTCGTTAGCACATAGAGCCGTCCTGGAAGGATCTCCTCCCACCCACACATATTCAGTGGATTAGAGAAATGATGTCTTGTCTCTATCTCAGGTAAAAGAACCTCTTCATTGACATCTGGCACCCTTTACTGAATACGTTGATTATTTTAAATAACGCTCTATTATTGATTGTAGATTTATTTATTTATTTTATTTTATTTTAAATTTTTTTCATAAAGACATGCAATTCCTATCTGAATTAATGGATAACATGAGTACAAGTCTTTGGAATTATTGCTTATCGTTGGGGATTTGTTTAATGTGTTTATATACTAAAAACATTTAGTTTGGTGACTAAATCTTATATACTAAATCTTATATACAATCTTACATATGGGTCAGTCATTTTAAAACACATTATAATCCAATAGCTGTTGATACTGGACTTGAACAAGACAATGTAATTGTCTCAACATTGAAAAATGAGGTGGAGGAGCCTGAACTGAACAAAGCTGTTGTGTAACCTACAAGATTCTGAGTGTAGGATATTTCTCTGACATCTCGAATAATTGTTTCATTAAATCTTAAAATGCAGGCAGATGTGTGACCAGTGACCAGTGAAGGTTTTCCAGTCATTAACTGGAGAATGAGCAACTTTCTTATGAGACACAGCACTAACACGCAATAACAATGCACAAACACGTACCAGCACAAAATCATGCAATACTAAAGGCTGAATACAGTCTCTTCCGTGAACTGGACCTCAGCAAATTAACACACATCAACACACACTCTGACAGTCCACTGACACACACTGCATCACTAATACATTGGGAACATCTGAACAACCAGAGTAAACCAAATTATAACAAAAGCAAAACTACATAGGCATCTGAGGGGTCAAATCTGAATCCCAAATTTACAGTGTAACAAATAAACTGAGAACAATGATCGTGATCAAACACACACACACACACACACACACACACACACACACACACACACACACACACACACACACACACACACACACACACTACAGTACGGACCTATTTAATCCAGTTAATGACTAATGACTTAACATTACACCTTCCTGGTTAATATTAATATTACAGGTTTTGGTGCAAATACTGATTATGGAAGTTATATATACCAAGGCACACTAGATGGTGCCATTTTGCTAAAAATTGGTTAGAGCAGTTTGGATGTAGATGTTTGAAAGTTCCACCTTCCAAGTTAAAATAAAGAGAAGGCATGGTATTTTTATATCATGATATCATATAATAGTCACAAGTCACACACACACACACACACACACACACACACACACACACACACACACACACACACACACACACACACACACACACACACACACACACACACACACACACAGAGAGAGAGAAAAGGATAGTGTCAAAAAAAGGATAGTTTTAGTCCTACCTAAATACCTAAAGACATTCAGAAGGTATTATCTTTAAGTAGTCTGATAAATAGCCTACATTGACAAGAAAATTTGATGACAAAAAAAAAACCCACCAACAATCATTGGTATGACTCACAGTTTGAATCTCAGGAGTGTCGCATGTAGTTCTGCTAATTGCAAAGACATTGGCACATTTTTAATCACCTGCTCCTTCCAGCCATTCTTGTGTATGTGATTTAAACCTACCATGTTTGTAAGACAGCACGTTCCATAGTGTGGATTTATTTAAATATTTCACCATGTTATAAGCAGATTCACACAACCGTCTTCCCATGACTAATTAGCACAACACTAACACTATACACTGTGATTTTCTCTACCCCCTTTTCTTCCCATTGTGACTGCCTTTTCCCACCCTACTTGCTAGTTCTCGTCATGCCACACCAACCATCCCATTTTGAATTAAACACATTTACAAGAAAGTCTTAACTGCATATATGAGCTCACAGATGCTCATGATTGTCTAGTGTCACTCTGACAGGGGCGAGGGCAATGCCAACCCTCCCAGCCAGACAGCATAGTCAGTTTTGTTCCCTTGGACTCCAAGTCACAGAGTACTATGACATCATCTAAATTCAGACTCACAATCTCCTGTTGATAGGACAATTGCTTTTCTGTTGCACCATTCGGGAGCTCACTAATAGGGCATGGTGTTGTCCAGCTCCCAGTAGGCCAGTCTGTTAGTCTGTTTAGAAAACGGAGCCCCCTGTGTCTTTCTTGAACAGTTGGTCTGAGAACCGCACGGCTGCCGTTCAGTCTTAATAGTACCACAGGATGCATAGAATGAAAGAGATTATAGGAGACTGCTAAAAGCTTCAGATGACAGATGACTTGTAGCTCTGATCAGAGACACAAGCTATTACATGGACAGATTCAAATGGTGTACATGTGGACTGATGTGCATGAGGTGAGAAGAAGACATGGAATGATGGCTGTATGACAGGGGTTTTTGTTTTGAACATTTTACCATGAAAAGCTTGGCATGCATGTGGTAGAAGATGTTAATTCTCACTGACGCTGGTGAATAGTTTGGATGCAGTAGAACCTACTTTTTACTGTAATAGTAAAAAAAACATGTGTTAACAGTGCTTACACTCTTCAATGAGAAATAAAATCTACCTAAAAATTACTCACCCCTATCTCTGCAAAATATCGGCCTTTCAGTCTGGTCTAAGTTAGGGATCTCGCAATTATCTTGTCTCTTTTCAGGCGAGGCTTTAAAATCCTTTCAAGAAATATCGCACCAATATAGTATACCACAGTCCCATTTCTTCAAATACCTTCAGCTGCGTCATTTCATAAAACCTCTGTCTGATAATGGTAAGCTGAGACGTGATCTTACTGACATAGAACAAGTTATAATAAAAAACAATCTCTCTAAGGGGTTAATATGTAAAATATATAATGCCTTGGTTGATTTGTGTACTTCCTCCTTAGAGAGCTTGAAAAAAGTGTGGGAAAAAGACCTGGGCCACGGAATTACCGATATGGACTGGTCCATCGTATGTAACAATGTGTTCCCTAAATGTACTTCTTTGGGAATTCATGAACTCAACTACAGATTTTTTAACAGAGTTTACCTTACACCTTCATGTCTAAGAAAGATTTACAAAGACTCCTCCGATCTCTGTTTTAATTGCAAGAAACACAAAGGAACATTCCTTCACTGCTTCTGGTATTGTGACAAAATCTTTTCTTTTTGGATTAAAGTACATCATTTTTTACAAAGGCTCCTTAAGTTGAAATTTTGTTTCTCTTTGGAATTGTATCTGCTGTATAGTGGAATTGAGACTGTGTTTGACTTCCACACAAGGCAACTGTTTTTAAATTTGGTGTACCTGGCAAAGAAATGTATATTGTTATTGTGGTCTTCTCCTCAGGCACCTTCTGTTAAAATGTGGTTGTCTCAAATGTCCATATTACTTCCACTTGAGAAGCTCACTTATGACATACACCAAAGGTCTAATGACTTTTGGCAGATATGGACACCTCTCTGGTGCCACATTAACAACCTCTCTTGATCCTGTGTACATTTTGTTATTTACCAGAATCTTTTTCACCTGATTGTCCACTTTTAATTGTTTTTTATTGTGTACTTGAGACTGTATCACTATGTTTATGTACATCTGATTAACCGACCAATAAAAAAAAAATTACTCACCCCACCTTTACATATATTCCTGTCTCCTTTCATTTATCCTTCCATCCATCCATCCTTCCATCCATCCATCCATCCATCCATCCATCCATCCATCCATCCATTCATTCCTACATCTAGGACAGGATCTTCCTTCATCTTTATCATGTTTAGGACTGTGATGAATTCCAGGATCACTGGGAACACAGGGCAAGAATATGGTCTAGAGATGATACCAGATCTTTTATTCCAGATCTCCCATCTTTCACATTTCATACTGGCATTTTTTGAACAAAGAGTTTTGAAGACCAAGCCACATGGCAGGCTAATCTTGTATCTCATCTCCGCTCTATGTCTCGTCATCTTGGTGGCACGCTGCGAGCCTGCCTACGACTTCAGAACATGATGGCTGACATTTCTCTCCTGATGCCTCTCTTCATGAGTAATAAATCATAAAGTGAGGGTTGCATCACTGAACTCAGAGCAAATTTCAACAGTGTATTGATTTTTGGATGTGTCAAAAGACTTGTCTTTTTCAGGATTGAAAAGACAGGTCTAAAGTGTAAGGGTAAGCAGAAACACTCCTCTGAGACATCTTAAGATAAAGTCTTCTGAACTCAGACCTATCATGGCACATTATTTTCTGAGCAAGCTGATAAGCAGATAATGTCATACAAATGCCTCACAGCGTTTAAATATTTAATACATGTTCAAACATCAAGAACACATTAAACAGGTTTTTATCTGACAGCTAAGCCAAAACACCAACATAATATTAAATACTGAAGTGCATAAAACTCTTGAATCTGAGTTAATTAACTGGTGATTAACTGGCTCAAATATGGATTAAATGGATTAAATGTAGCATGTAAGGTAAAAACTAATCTTTGAATAAGCACATGATTACAATTCAAAAAATTATCCGGATGACTACAGGATGTATGAACACAAATAAAACAGCAGTAACATGATCAGAGAGATATATAAAAATATTTATTTTTGTAAATATTTTCCCCATGAAAAATTTTCCTGCCAATTACTACCTTTTTTTTAAAGCCTCTCCATAGTATACTTTGATACAGTACCCTATGTTTCAGCATAGCATCTAAAGACCAAAAGGTATTAGATTCACTGTGAGGATCACATGATTTCTTATTTCTGCTTATTAGAAATAGCAGGCATTCTTTCCGTTGATACAAACACTGCAAACCGTGTCACTGTATTATTAGGAACACATATAATTCTGCTTATTCATGCGATTATCTAATCAACAATCAGCAGCAGCACAATGCATAAAAATCAGGGATAGGGAACAAATGTGATCTCAGTGGTTTAAACTGGGGAATGGTTGTTGGAGCCAGATGGGGGAAAGTTCAGAATAGCCAGACTAGAATGAGCTCACACGAAGGCTATTGTAACACAAATAATCACTATTTACAACAGCGATGAACAGAAAAGCAGTGAAGCTAACAGCCTAATGCTTTGTTCATAAATACAGTGACTCGAATTGACAAAGTGACCAGACATCATTCCTTTTCACTAAGAACTGCTGACCGTTAACGACTAGATGTTAATGTGTCCAGTGATGTTAAAAATTAGGAAATAAAGAGCACACTGCTTCTCCTTCATTATATATGACACACAGGTATATATTTTATATACAAACACTTTTCCTCTACATTGTTTCATTAGCAGCCAGACAACACATCCACCCACTGATAAAGGTTATAATTATGGCAACCAGTAGTAGGACTTCCTACTGATGAATTCCCAGTACAGTGACTGGTGACTTGCAGCGATAAAATCTCTGTATCTTCCTTAAGATAACATCGAATTCCAATCCTCTAAGCAAGAATAGGTTACGATAGGTACTGGCTCACTGAAACTGGACAGCTGAAGACTCTCCTGTTTTTTTCATTCATCAACAGCCCAGTTTTGGTAAATTCATGCCCATCATACCACCTACCTAAATATTGTTGCAGACCAAGTGCAGCCCTTCATGGCAACAGTATTCCTTAATGGCAGTGTGCTCCTTCGGCAGATAACGATCTCCGCCACACTACAAAAAATTGTTCAGGAATGGTTTGAAGAACATGACAAAGAGTTCAAGGTGTTGACTTGGCCTTAAAATTCTCCAGATCTCAATCTGAGCGTCTGAAGCCTAAGAATCCTGTTCATGGCTGACATAACTGTAACTCAATGTGATCTTGTGCTGTTTTAAACATCAAAAAACATCACTGGATATTTTTTCTCCCCACACTATTCTGTGCAAATGCTAGAGACATTGTGCATGAAAATGGCAGAAGAATATTCAAACCAGTGTAACACCAGCAACCACAGTCAGTCAGATGACATTTTTCCCCATTCTGCTGTATGTTGTGACTAGTTTTTGTCCTGTATCTACATGATTTGTCTGTTTGTATAATCGCATGAATAAAAGGATGCACGGGTGTTTCTATTAAAGTGGCCTGTGAGTGTATAGTAATATAGTTTATAATCTCACCATCACACTAGAATGAATCATCATTATGATCGTCTTCATCTTCTATCTATCTATCTATCTATCTATCTATCTATCTATCTATCTATCTATCTATCTATCTATCTATCTATCTATCTATCTATCTATCTATCTATCTATCTATCTATCTATCTATCTGTTTGTTTGTTTGTTTGTTTGTTACAGTCTTGGGTTACAGTGAAATTTTTAATTTATTAGCATGATTTAAGTTTACATTATATAAGAGAATGTTAAACCTGCTCTGTAAACATACCTGGTTCAAAGGAGGTATGATAAATACTTAGTTGTGGGATAACAAATTATCATATAAGAGAATTCAATAAACCCTTCCTTGAAATGCTGAATTGAAATTCCAGGAGCATTTGAAAAGCATTTGGAAATATAGCTATAGAATAATCCCACAGAAACATTAATAATCCCACAGAAACATTAATAATACCACAGAAACATTAATAGCTTGTGAACCCAATGTGAAATATTAAATAGGCCTACATTTTGAAATAAAGGTTTCTAGCTATATGTTTTACCAGGTCACCGTCCTTCTTTTCTCCTTCACATAAAACCTTCATTTCTGCCCCAGAGCTTGCAGAATGATCAATTATTTACTTCCTATTTCTGCCTTCCTGTCAAAAAATGATAATCACTATTTATTGCCGAAGTAAAAATTTGACTATACAGGCTGCAGGAAACTGGACGCATAGACACATGTCCTGTGGCATATCTTTATATATATTTCTCCTTACATTTGCAAAGAAGAGACTGTGTATGAGAATATGCATACATTATACAGTATATACACATGTTTAAGAATATAAATGTACACATACTCATTCATACAATCATCTAAACAGCCAATTGTGTGGCAGCAGTGCAAAGCATAAAATCATGAAGATACGGTTGCTGCAGAAATAGCTTTAGCATTTAGCTTCACATCAACCACCAGAAATTTTAAAAATGTGACAAAAATGTGAAACGATTGTTGGTCCCAGATGGGATGATTTAAGTATTTTTATAATTGTTGATTTTCTATAATTTTCATACGTAACAGTGTCTACACAACTTTACACAACTGATTTTACTCATGAAGGTGTATTAAAGTTGCATCTAGCCAGGGGCAGTTCTATGAATGGACACACCATGTTGATGAGAGAGGTCGACAGAGAATGGCCAGAGTGGATTAATCTGACAGAAAGGCTACAGTAACTCGGATAACCACTCTGTACAATTGAGATGAGCAGAAAAGCATCTCAGAAGGCACACCACATTGAACATTGTGGTAGATGTGCAAAAGCAGCAAAAGACCATGTCGGATACACTTCTGTCCTGGCAAGGACAGAAAGCTTAGACTGCAGCGGAAACAGATTCACCAACACTGGACAGTTTGAAGACTGGAAAAACGCAGCCTGGTCTGACAAATCTCGATTTCTGCTCAGGCTCACAGATGGTAGATTCAGAATTGAACAATTTAGCACCACCAGCATGAATCAATGGACCCAACCTGCCTTATGTCAACAGCCAAGGCTGGTGGTGTAATGGTGTGGGAAATGTTTTCCAGGCACACCGTGGGAAGTTAATACCAATCAATCATCACTTGAAAGCCACAGACTTTTTGAGTATTGTTGCTGACTATGTGCATCCTTTCATGGCCACAATTTACCATCTTCTAATGATAATGCACAGTGTTACAAATGAACCATGTCGCCTCAAACTGGTTTCATGAACATGACAAGAAGTTCAGTGTTGTTCAGAGGCCATACCACTATCAGGACCTTAATCGGATAGAGCGCCTTTGAGATATGGACTGGGAGACTCACAGCACCCAGAGCAAAGATTCATTGCTCAGAAGTCGCTTCTCTCTCATTTTAGTATCAACAGTGTCCCAGATGTTTCTCCTAAAATTCTGTAGGAGAAATAAAAGTAGTTAAAAATTAAAAGGTTTTTAGAGAAAAGGAATTTAAAAGTGAAGATGCCTTGTGAGAAACATGGGTGATAATGTAATATCTAATTATTTTAATAATTTTAAATGATTAATTTAATAATTTTGTAATATCTTTCAAGACTCCATTGAAGAAACATTTTATTTAAGAAGTTACTCTTTTTAATCTCCGATCTGATCTGTCTCATTTAGATATCAAGTTTGTCTTCACACGTTTCTTGTTAAACAAATGAAACGCTACTTATTGGTTAATGCTTAATGGTTCATGCACTTTTTGTTTAAATATGAAAAACATTAACATTTACAGCAGACACCCTTATCAAGAGCAACTTACATTTTTTATATTTATTTTTTATAATACAACTGAGCAATTGATGGTTAAGGGCCCCGCTCAGGGGCCCAGCAGAGGCAGCTTGGTGGACATAAGAATTGAACTCACAACCTTCCGATTGGTAGCCCAAAACCTCTAGGCTACCATGTCCCAGTACATACACCCAGTATTAGTACAGTCATTATCTTGTAATTAGTTTAGAGTTATTAAAGGGTCTTAGACATTGAGGGAATGATAACCAATCAGCTGAATTCCATGGTTTCTGGTATATCACAGTATAGCATGACGGTATAGCTGGATGTGGTAGCTCAGTGGTTAAGGTGTTGGGCTACTGATTGGAAGGTCATGGGTTCGAAGCCCAGGTCCACCGAGTTGCCACTGCTGGGCCCCTGAGCAAGGCCCTTAATGCTCAGTTGTAAGTCACTCTGGATAAGGCTGTCTGCTAAATGCCGTAAAATTAGCTAGTTGTACTCACTTTTATATACATCCCATTATCTGTATCTATTTAATGCTTGAACTATCTGTATCTCTATCAGATTTAAAACCAAAGTCGACATGGCCTATTTTTTTAAATGCTGTTTGAAAAACTCTAGACTATAAATCAGTCAGCACTGTCAGTAAGGTGTGTCCTACATGACTCAAGTTCTAGTGCATGGGTCGGTTTTAATCACAGTTTCACAGTTATTTGTTTTTGTTTGTAACTGCCTGAGATTTTATTATTATTTTTTTTATAATAAAATGGGTTAGTTCTATTTCCTGAAATATAAACACTATCCTAGAATCCAAATTTAAACCACTGTGACCTGAAGAGTTGCTAAGGATGAATAAAGGAATGGTGTGTGTTCTCAGTAAAAACAGGTACTTTCTTTGTTCCTAAGCCTCATGCCTATCCACTTGCTTGCCTTGCTTGCTTGTGCAACATTTTTTCTCCAGTCCTGATGCAAACCAGAGACTCAACCGGATGCCCGTTGGCAAACCTTCTTAAAAAACCCAAAAAGAGTAGTTCAGTTCTTATTACTAACTTTATATTAAATATCTGATCATCTGTTCATTCCGAATAATGTTTTCAAATTCAGTAACATTGCTATCGTGTACACACATCTATACAGCAGTTTCTGATGAAAAAACAACAAACTTCTGAATATTGTTACAATTTTTATGATGCATATTGTGCGGCACTGCATTTATAATGTCCACAGTATAACATCTTTAAAAGTGGCCGGAGACGATTGCTTGAAATGTTTAAATGAATAAGTAAGGTTGGATGTATGCAATATTAGACAAATGGCGCTGTGAAAAAAGAAAGCAGCTCTTGAACATATTTAGAGATGAATCATCTACACTCTTCTAGAACCTAAAAAACTTGTGAAGAAGTTATACTTTTTATAACCGTCTGTTATTCTTTACAAACATGGCTACAATTTTTTAAAGAAAAAAATGTACTATAATAGTACAAAAAAAAAACCCTTGTATTATAATAAATGGAAATGTTTTTGGTGACAAAGTTATCTATGATATTACAGTCTGGATAATGCTAATAATCAGTTCAGATTTCTAAATCATTGTATACAAATATACTGTTACATTGACATACTTGATCAGCAATTCAAACCATCTAAATAGTATAATTGCTTGACAATATCAGAGGATTTTTATTTTCCACAATCGACAGTTTAGTTTAGTAGCTAAAACGATTGTCTTGTGTTTAGACAGCTATCAGTTCTCTGCTTCACAGTTTCTGTACACTTCTTTGCTCTTGCTGAAGTCCAAATTTAAGTGAGCGTGGCAACTCCAGAGTTGGCTGTAAACACATGAACATGTCCTGGATTAAAGCAACAGCATTTTAGGCTCCGTCACTCAGGCACTGATAGAAAACAATGTGATCTGACAGTTTGTGTCAAAGGACAGGGCAGTAGATACAAATAATATCCAAATGTGCTACCTCAGCAGCTCCAAGGGTTAAACACTTCTCAGCCAATACTGAAGGTTGAGAGGGTAAAAAGATTTACATTTTAAAATGCTTTTTTTTGTACTTGTGAGAAAGCAAATAAAAGGACAAATGCTACAGGTCTTGTTATAGAAGAACGAACCATTTGTTTCATGAAACTGAAAAATTATGCAACGGAATCTGAACTTTTTTTTATGGTGTCTATAAAGACTATCAGTCATCCAGACCATTTTAGACATCTTATGAATGTCAAGCAATGCAAATGGACTTGTGGGATGATCCTGAAGCAGTTTTAGTACTCATCATTTTAGGCTTTATCTGTTTAACTCAATAAAAGGACTTATATGACCCTTTGGATGTGTAATGAAAAGTCTTCATTAGTGCAGCAGACTCTGTTCTGTAGACAACAGCTTTGAGGTTTAAAATTGGTGGGTTGCTGATTTCTGAAGAAGCCCACCAACTGCATAAAGCCCCAACAAAGTTTCAAGTGTTCTGAACTTCTGTAGCTTGTTAGAAAATGCAACAGACAAACATTTAAGGAGCGATCTTTTTAACCAAGAGATTCTGCAGAGATGGATGGATGTCAGAAAAAAACTATTGAAATATAGCTAATGTTAGTTCCCCAATAAATTAGTTTTAAATCTGAATTGTATCTATGTTTTATATTACTGCCATCATTCATTCATTTATTGTAATACTAATTATTATCTATACTAATTATCCACACATGGGTGCAGGGAGCCTGGAGCATATCTCAGGGAAGTCTGGGCACAAGGCATGGGACATCCTGGAGGAGGTGCCAACCTATCACACACTATAGACAATTTACAGATATCAATCAGTCTACAACACATGTCTTTGGACTGGGGTAGGAAACTGGAGTACATACAGAAAACCCCAAATGCATGGGAAGAACATGAATACTCCAGTCACACCGGGTGGAGGCAGAAGTACAACGCAAACGTGCCAACCACCAAACCACCATACCGCTCAGTGATGATAATAATAATAATAATAATAATAATAATAATAATAATAATAATAATAATAATAATAATAATAATAATAATAAATAGGTTCCTCTTTACAGTGAATATAAGAACACGGTATGTAATAACAGGCTAATACTGGGCGGGGTCTTCTTTTGCTCTCAAAACTGCCTCAATTCTTCATGGCATGGATTCAATAAGATGATTTGCATGAGTCTCGTATTGATCTTGGCTAATGGCTGTTGTTGTTCCGCTGTGATAAAGCCTTGAGCCACTAGCAAAAAGGAAGCAGTACGAATTTTTATACTGAGGCAACTGTGTAACTTGCTAATTATTTAAATATTATTGTTAAATAATAATTCCCAGAAATCACTCATTGATTTAATCTAATGCCTTAAGCATAACATGTTTGCACACTTAAAAGCAGAAAAAAACTTTAGACAATGTTAGTCAACATGAGAAAGATTTCTCTTTGTCTTCGTAGAACAAATAATAGAGGGGACTCAAGACAGCTCTCTTTCTCAAGTGTATGTTATTTATAAATGCAAAAATCTGTAATGACAAAAAAAGCGGGAAAAGAATCCCAATACTTCGTAGACAGGAAATGGTAAAACAATATGGTTGTGGAACAAATATAGTTGATATTCTCATATTTGATCTGATCTGAGAGAGAGAGAGAGAGAGAGAGAGAGAGAGAGAGAGAGAGAGAGAGAGAGATGGGAGGGAGAGAGAGATGGGAAGGAGAGAGAGAGAGAGAGACAGATGAGAGAGAGGGAGAGAGAGAGATGGGCGGAACGGAGGGAGAGAGAGATGGGAGGGAGGGAGAGTTTTCAAATACTAAAAATAGTCTTGGTGCTGCGTAGCTGCCTAACACAAGGCTCAGGTGTTTATTTATTAATTTCTTTTTAAATTCAAACATCTGTTCCTTATGTTCTGCATCACAAGAGCCTGAGTGGGAAAAGGGACAATCAATAGCTAGTGACTTGCTCTAAATGAACCAGTTTGTCTCAGATTCCAAGAAAACTAGATGTCACATCTGGATGCCCACATGGCCGCAAAGCCCGAAATGGTATAGGAAATTATTTGAGTTATCATGAGTGATATTTTACAGCACATATTGTTGATGAAACTATCAAAGGAATATGCAGTAATATTATGGGATGTGAGCTATAACAGCAGATGTTTGATAATGGTTTAATCTGCTAATAATTTATATAACAGGGTAAACACTGTGTGTGTGTGTGTGTGTGTGTGTGTGTGTGTGTGTGTGTGTGTGTGTGTGTGTGTGTGTGTGTGTGTGTGTGTGTGTTTGTGATCAGGATAGAGTTTAGAATCATGAAAGAATTTATTTTTTTATTTGTTTGGAAGAACTGATAAAATTAAAGGTCCATTAGTTAGCACCGGTACCATTAAACCAGGGATAAATTAGTCTTGGGCCTCTGGGCTGGAACCCTCTCCTCACAAAGCTGCACAGGAACCAGTGGAGGGAACCCTGATTACCCCACCCCACAACCCAACACATGCATAAATACATACATAACTGATTCATGCATACATACATTATGAGTATTTGAGAAGCTTCTGTGTTATGCAGAAGGGAGTCTTTTATTTTCCTTGCTTTTCTCTTCCAAAGCTCATCAATCACAGCATCAGAGTCCTGCTCTTTAACAAGCTTCAATTTAATAAACAAACATTGACAGCATGTTGAGTCATCATTGGCCCATTATAGTTTGGATGTGTTTTTGGGGAATATGAACATTCTCTTACTTCCCTGGCCTTTTTAAGTTTTTTCTTTGTCAATCCACTTAGTATGTATTTATGGTTAACCATGTTTTTAATGGGCTAATGTAGGTACAATAATCCCCATCTGCAACATTCAGCTTTCAGGCTGTGCACTATACTCTTAGGAAGAGAGATATTGCACATGCTCAGTTTTTGGACACATGCTTTCAGGCTGCTGCTTCTACATGCTACAGGCTTCTACTTCTTAGAAGTGGTTACGCTGCTTTTGTGTGACTTATTTATTAATCACATGGATATGGGTGGATTATGTGTTGTCTCATAACAACAAGCACACATATTTAGATTCATTAAAGGATGTGTCCTGAATTGGAAAATAAACACAAAGTAACATGCTAAAATAGATGGTAGTGGGTTACTGTTTACTTTGGGAATATGCAGTTTGGGATGCATGCATTCTCAACTGTCACAGATACTACAGACAGAGATTTGCATCTATTCTACAACTTTACACTTTCAAAGTTATCATAATTTTAAGGAACAAAATAAGGGATGAAGGGATGTTTGGTCCCATAGGGTCAACCCAAAACAAAAATAAAGTAATTGGTAACAGTGTCAGAGACAACAAGTATGTATGTACATCACTATGACCTGACAGGTTATCATAGAAGGAAGAAGTCCGTACTCCAAGACCAGCACATAAAAGCCAGACTGAATATTGCTGGTGATCACCAGCCTTTTGGAGGAGTGTTCTCTTCTCAGATGAAACTGTTTGGCCATAATGATGTGCTTTAAAATGCCCTCTTTTGGAAAAAACTAAATAAATTTAGCTAAATACATAAAGTTTATTCCTGAAACTGGTGCTAATGCCAGAGGAGAAAGCCCAGAACATGTCTTTGTGACCAGCTAGCCTTAATATTGACCACCATCTTCAACCTGTCCATGGCACAAGTCATTATTCCCATATGCCTTAAGCAACTCACAATTGTCTCCATACCCAAAATCTCAGCTTCAGTATGACTCAAGTACTACTACAATAACACTCCAATAAAAAACTTCAATAGCTCTGAAGTGCTTCAATGGGGTAGTCAAGCACTTCGTCTGTTCTTCCATAACAAGTACCTCGACCCTCTGCCTATCCAAATAACAGATCCACTGACAATGCAACAGCCTATGTCCTGCATGCTGCTTTGTCACACTTAGATCAGAGAAAACTCTGCGAGGATGCTATTTATCAACCTCACTTATGCATTGAACATCCTGGCCGAATCTTGAATTTCCTGACAGGCAGAATGCAATCAGTGAGGGTCAACCGTCACTTTTCAGGGTCTCTCACTCATCACTAGGGCGGGTCAAGGATGTCTTCTCAGCCCTCTCCTGTACTCCCTCTATACACAAGACTCTAACATAATCTGCAAAATGCTGTTGACACCATGTGGCCTTCAAAAATAATGAACATTCTTGATCACTGGGACATGTTATGTCAATTGGGTACCACACTTTAGAGAAAAGGGTAGACGTAGATTCGTATTTCACCACCTTTAAATACATCACTAGTAAACTGGGGCAGCCTAAGGACATGTATGGGCTGCTGCTTCACTTAGTAGGTATGGCACAAGATGTATCTTCCACACTTCTGATATAACAATCTCTTGATTATGATCTGCAGCTGCAGTGTTTAGAGTGTATGAATTAGTTCCTGATGCTTACTGCAATTGTTTCTAAGATATAATGAAACCAGGCAAACAAACATATGTTCTTTTTGCTTGAGAAAAAAAACAAAACTCTCTTAGAGAAGTACTGCCTCTCTAGTAAGATCACAAACCTTGAGCTGTTACAAGAGCTTATCTTGCCAGAAGAGTTTAAAAAGGGTGAACCTGAGATTGTAGTTGTTCACTTGAATGCACAAAACACACTCTCTGAAGCAGCAGTGATAGCAGATGAGTTTGCAGGCTGAAAGAGAGATTTCTCGTGTTCTGTCGGAGAGAACAGAGAGGGGTCATGGAACTGTTGCAAAACAGATTTTTTTTTTTTTTTAGCACTTTTGCTTCTACTGCTTAAAAACAAGTCACCTGATTTCCGATTGAAAAGTCTGGAAAAAGAAAAACGCTGCTGCAAATTCTAATATTGTGGTTTTTGCTCAGATTGTAGCTGCCCCTTTAGCAGAACTCCTCAGCACTCCACACAGGAACATTGTGTGGAGTGCTGATTGTGTCTGTGATTTCAGTGCTGCAAAAAACCTATTGTGCTGTGCTGATATTCTTTCTACTCAAATTTTTTGATCATGTATGTTCTTCCATGTCATCTAAAAGTTCTAGGTCTGAACCATTTCTCCTACTGACTTCCCTGATAAGTCAAATGCAATTTTAAGGGACACTGGCACAGCAAAAACATTTATTTCATCTGACATTTTGCCATTCTTGCCTGAAATATACTCCGGTACTGATTTATTGGTACGCAGTATTGAGTCAAGGTGCCGATGCATATAGTTTATCTTAAGGCTGATCTGATTACATGTACATTTCCTCTTGTAGTAGAAACTGAACTGCCAGTGCATGGTATAAGCCTTACGTTAGGGAATGACTGTTAAGTATTTTGTAGGTAGGCCTGACACATCTATGGACTCAGATGTGGCAAAATGTTTCCCTTCTGCACCTTCTGCTTGTGCAGTACCTCATGCACGGGTAAAAAAAAATGAACTGAAACATCTTAAAGTAGATAGAGAGCACTTTATTGCTGCTCAGAGATCTGACCGGTCTCTAACGTCTGCCTTTGAAGTTGCTGTTTTTTAAAGAATACAACAGAAATGTTGAGATTTTATAAATATTGAGTTTTACTTAAATTAACTGATGCTTCAGGCTGTTGTTACTTACCTTGTAAAAACAACTGCCAAGGGCAAGTGAGACCTGTTGAAGGGAAAGTTGCTGCAGCTGCTAGATCTGCAACATTTTCTAGGTATTATAAGTTATAGCAAGAGTTTTTATAGCGGCCCCTTTAGCAGAAATCCTCAGCATTTTACACAGGAACTTTGTGCGGAGTCCTGATTGTGTCTGTGATTTCAGTGCTGCAAAAAGCCTATTGTGCCGTGCTGATATTCTTTCTACTAAAAAATTTTCTTTGCTTTTAAAGTCTGGACATGAGTTCTTCAGAAGCAGGAGCTGTACTACTTCAGGAAGATCCAGGTGGCATAGAACATCCTGTATGTTACTTCTCAAAGAATTTAACAAAGTACCAGAAACACTATAGTACCCTATATTAAAAGAGGCCTCAGCCTTGCTTTTAACTTTGCAACATTTTGAGGTTTAGCTGAGAGGTGTCTGTAATCAGGTTGTGAATCACAACCACTTATTATTCTTGTCAAGAATGTGTAACATGAATCAGCATCTGATGCAATGGGCTTTGAGCATACAAGAGTATAATCTTAACATTCAAGGTCACAAGGGTATGCAGAATGTCATGGCTGATGCATATTAAAAAGTATAGTGTTAATAAGCAGACTTTTTAACAGTAAATATAGGAAGTTCAAGTTTAGAGTTAGAGTTTCCAAACATTTCTAGGAGTAATTTTAGTAACATACAGGTCCATAGGTGTATTCTTTTATAATTGTTATTGTTAAATGTTGGGCTTGCTGTCAAGAGCTGTGCTATGGTGTATTGTGGTGTGTTCCTCCCTGTCTTTTCTTCCTTTTAGTTTCTCTTTTGGCTTCTCCTTCTCCTTCTCTCTAGCAGGTAGCAGACAGCCAACAACTGCACCTGCTTACCAGTTAGGAGTGAGGCAAGAAAAACTCACAGATTTTTTTTTTAATGTTCTTCCAGTGAGCTTATGCTGGTGCAATTTTGGCAAATTTTCTCCTGTCACAGCTTTTTCTGCTTTATACACTTTTGAGTGTGATTTCACACTACTTTGTACTCTGTTGATGGTGTAGCTGAAAAACTTAATCTTTCAACCTGTTGTTCATCTTAAACATGGTTTATTTCTTCCTGTAATATTTTGTGGAAATTGTAGGGAGGTGGGTTCCACATTATTCTTGTTTGTAAGGTTTAAAAAAACCTTCTGTATTGACTTTGGGTACAGACCATTGCTCTTTAAAATATGGTCATATCCTCTAGTGTCCTCTAAAATAAAACCTTAAACCTGTGATTGGAGGGCTTTATGTAGGGTCCCACACTTCAAATATCTGGTTGGTCAGATTTTAACTTGGTTTACACACACTTTGATGGTGTTGAAGAGTGTACCTTTATTATCTCCACAGACCTAAGAATCAGAGGTTCAAATTGCCCCTGTGCCTTCTACAGCATCCACAATGCTTCCTGCCAGCCATCACTCTGTGGTATACTGTAGAAACTTTAGTGTGATCAATTGAGAATACAACTGGTGAACATCTGCTAGACATCTACATCTGGTGATGCTGAGAGATAGCAAGGAGTACCATCAATTTAGTCACCCATACCACAGCCTGTTTTGACACTTGTGCTACCACAGCAAGAGAACTAACACGGAGTGTTTCTTTCCATAAGCAATCAAGACTCATGCATAAGTGACTATCTCTCTATATTGTGGACACACGCACCCATCTCCATCTACAAGGACAAGAACTGTTCTCTTATCTCAGTAATTCCAACAGTACACACAATGCACATCAACTCAGGACATTCATATGCAGTATGTGTTTAATTTAAATCAGATGCATTTGCAAATGTTTAATCTGTACAGTTCTATTTATTGTTATTGTCCTGCACTGTTTAATATGCCTCGTGTGTCCTTATTTTTGTGATGTTTACATGTCATGGGAATTTACTGTTAATAATTTTATTGCTGTATAGATTTATATAGCTATATAGCTCTTTGTATGACAAAGACTTGAACTGAAGTAGACGAGCAGAATTGTCTTAACACTGCAAATGTGAAGGGCTGTGAAAAAATGAGTGTGAATGTGTTTAGCCTACTTTTGGTCTCAGCTCTATGTAACTCTGTTGAAAGTGTAAAATCTTTCAAGATCTTGTCATCAGACAGTTACCTCCTAGTGTTTGCTGTATAAATGTGCTCATTTGTCAGTACCATGAACAGCAACTATTCTTCAGAATGCACTAGTCTCCTAATATTATCTAGCTAGTCAAAATAATTGTAACTACAGTAGCTAGACAAAATAAGTGCTGGTTGAGTGGAAAATATACAGAGAAACTCACTAATACATCCCCTTTGTCATTAGCTGACTATAATGTGTTCGATCATCTATCATTATCTGGTTTCCAACATCTTACTGTACATATTCAGCATTAATAATTAAAAACAAACTCAAAACAGGTAAACGCTCCACCTAACATACCAAAATTCTATCCAAAAATTCGGGTCCATTTTCTAGCACATCAAGAGGTAATTAAAAAAAGAAAATCATAAAAGGCATGTACAGGGACATGTTTCAGTACTCACAATATTCCTGAACAGTTTATATAGTTTAAAGATAGGATGAATTGAACAGAAGGAATAGGTTGTACATTAGCCTTTACATGTCCTGAGTCCTCATAAGTGTGCATACCAATTCCAAGCCAACACTGCTTTCATAGCTCTCCAAAGCACTATTAGAGGATTTTCAGGGTGAATTACTGAACCACAGGAACGTCATATTATTATGTATTTTTCATCATTTGACTCATGCTTTTTATGAAAATCAATCAAACAAAAAACAAGCAAGCAAAATCCTGCTCAGTGTAACCTTAAATGGTAATTGGTTCCAGAACCAATGTAATTGTGTTACCCCAATTGAAATCCATTATTGTGTTCAATAAAGCAAGTAAATTGTCTTTCCTTGGGTTGTAAGTTTGGAGTGCCCTGGCATTTCTAAAGATCAATTCAGACTTGGAAATGGGCAAAAACCAGACAGAAACACACTGGCCTTCTTTTGTTTTGCTGTTCTGATGTCAGATACAGAAGAATTCATACACATATGTCTACTATTATGTTATGAGATAAACGCAAACTAGATCTAATCAGATTAGGAAAAGAAGCAGATGGTTCAGATGCACAGTTAGGATAAATACATAAAGACACCTTATAAGTCCTCAGTTCGCAGCTTCCTTAAATAGTACATGCAAGAAAACTGTTTTATTTTCAGGTAAAAAATGATGTTGGCCTTACAGGGAGAGAAAAGAAAAAATAAAATTTGAAAAGGTCTTGGCAAAAAAAAGGTTAAAATGGGCAAAAAAACCAAAAACATTAACAGACATTGGATGGACTTCAAAATAGATAGCTGGGTGAGTCTGAGGTTTTTGGATCAAACAGGTGAGCATATGTGAAACTCAGAATAAATGAAAGATGCTAGATAAACACTGCATGCCTTCTGCCAGGTATGGTGAATGACATGGAAGGCAATAAATTGGCTTTGGTGCTGGAAAGCATTTCATAGACTACATTTAAACAAACAATAATGTTTACCAGTCTGTTTAACTTCATTATGACATCCCCTGTGGTCAGCATTTTGACTGGTGCAAATTTCATTTTGCAGGAAAACAACAATCCAAGTCATATTTTTGATAAATAATAAAAAAAATGGTGAGAACTTGACATTGGTGGACAATGATACTGTATATTAATCTGGGTGTGTAGTTAAACATACTGTTATTACAAAGATACTATGTAGGGCTAGATTTTATTCTGTTGTTAGGCATTGGAGAAGAAAGCAATGGGGAATTATGAGAAGTGCCAGTATGTAAAAATACTTATTGTACCAAAACAGGACATCATAAATGTATCTGCACTGTTTACCAGTGAGTACTGGCCCAATAAATTTATACTGTTGAGCAATAAATTTATACTGTTGAGCTTCGGTGTGTTCTACTTGTGTTTTACTTTCTTACATTCTGAAGCTAGTAGAAAATGTCCATGTGCCAAGCACCAAGAGTCATCTCTTTGGGTGATACTGATTATAATAATATTCTAAGTATATGACCTCATATGATCTCATTCTTTTATAAGTCAATAATTATTTAACTTGTAAATCAATTATTTATGTAAACATTCCCCAACTTCTCTATTTCTGATGACCTGTTCTATGGAGATGTTTTCTCTAGGTACTCCCCCAATCTAAAGACATAGATGGCAGGCTGATTAGCATCTTTAAATTGTTTTTAGTGTGTGATTGGGTTTGTGATTGTAGCCTGAAATGGATCGGAACCCTGTCCGTGGTGTCCCCCAACTAGACCCCCCGAGTCCCTAGGGAAAGTCTTCAAGATCCCTGTAACCTGAGTAGGAAAAGTGGTTCAGAAAATTGACAGATGGATTGATGAAATGGAATTGTGAACACTAACATGATTTGTTCCTTGCCCTGTTGTGTTTTCCTTCCTTCACTAACTCAAAACATATTGACTAATGCCACAAAGGAGCGTTCAATATTCAAAAGCCGATCCGGTTTTGAAATTAGATGGTTTCCTGTCATTATCTGGTCCTGGAGGAATTTAGGTCAATATAAGGGCAAACAATATTGTATGCAGATAATCAGATAGCATAGATTATTTCAATTACAGAAACAGAATGCAAAAATGATGTTCATTTTTTTCATATTTTCTGTTTCTGTTTTTTCATATTTTCTAAAATATTGTTTTTTCCTGTATTGGACTTGTACAGTATACAAACAATAATTGAAGTGGCTTCATTGTGAAACAATTGCTGAATACATTTAAAATAGTTTATTCAGATATTAGTTTCAAGATGAACTTTCAATTCTCAGTACAGCTTCAACCATATTTTGGAAGTGGAATTTTTTTTTTTCAGTAATCATTTGAGAACATAGAGAGCATAGAGCAGGATTTCTAATATGCCTGTGCATTGATTGGAAAGATAAAGAATGGCTCTTCATTATGAACACATGTCCTAAGGGTCTGTTAACTTTAGACACACAGAGAAATATGGATTTCTGCACAAGTCGCACTGCTCTGATATATTCTAGGTTTAATATGCTCAAGGACCTCTCCTAATGACATGCCTAATCCTCCACCCCAAGTCATTTCCTTATTCCCAGCAGCATGACTCTCTAAAATAGGAATGCATGGCTTTGTGAACAGGATCGATTTGGTGAGAATGTTGGATTACTGCTCTAACAACATTCAGATTAGGTCTACCATCAAACATAGTTCATTTAATTTAACTTTGGCTTGATTTATAATTTTTAAGTTAGTTCAGGATTGCGTAGAGATCCTGGGCTTGATAAAATTTAACCCAAATCCTCCACATCCAGATGTTCTGATGTAGTGCAAAAAAGGTATACAGTATATATTGCAGTGTATTCTTTAGGATAGAAGTTTCAGCTTTAGGCTAACAAGCAGGTGAGCTGTCAAAAAAAATAAAATCATAAAGAATCCCCTAGTGCCTAAAGAGCACGCAATACAAGCCACAGTCGTTTCTGATTGAGCGGGAGCATGCATTGATTGCATCGACCTTCTGGTCTCCACAGCACAGGATTTAATGTAACCCTGCAATCTGAAGAGCTGCCTGATGAAAAACGAGAGGAACCTGTGCTTCCGAATTTCTCCTCCCACTCTCCCACACTGCTCTGTTTTTACTAGCAGAGTCATTAGTGCATTAGCAGCAATGAATGCACTCTTTCCTTTTGATGGCTTTTGGGACTGAAGCTTTTCTGCCTAAAGCTGAGCAAAAGGATTTGCAGTGTCACTAATTTATTTCCGCAATTCACATCATTCAATTTGTATTCATCGGCTTTGGTGCCAAGGAACAAAATATCATATTGGAAAATGCAGAGCAAAATCAGGGCATCAGAAAGTCATCTTTTTTGAAGCTGTGACTTTTTACATTTTAAACAGTCTCCCAACCGTGGTTAAAAGTTTACACCTCATTCATGTTATAATTGTCACAGCTGACAATTGCCAAGAAAATCTAAGATCAGATGAGTGCTGAAAACTTGATGAATTATTTATTTTTGCTATATGTCCAAGATATATATCGCAGATATGTAACTCGGATAAAAGTTAATATCCCACAATGCCAGTTTAAATCTCTCTGGTTACACTTGCTTTCGTCCACAAACATCTCTGAATTAGCTTTCACTGTTTAATTGTATTGAGGTAAATATTTTGCTTTATTTTTCTTTATTCTACAACTTGCAAGCTGATTTGGCTACAATGATTACAAGTACATTTATGTTGTACAAACTGATGATTGCCTTCATAAATTCTCACACATAAGCAATCACACATTCAATTCAGTTCATTTAAATAGTATTTGTATAGTGCTTTTAACAGTGGACATTGTCACAAAGCAGCTTTACAAAAATATCTAAGTTTAAGATTGTAAATGAAGGGTACATTTAAAACTATGTCCCTAATTGAGCAAGCCAAAGGTAATAATGTCAAAGGAAAAGTTGAGGATGAAACATTGAAAGGAACCACATCAGTTTATGACTACGATTATAGTTCATATTATAAAGTTGCTGTCAAGGTTTAAAATGTTATCTTGATATGGAATAAAATTATGAAATATCTTACAAAAAGCAAATTTTAATATGGGGTGAAAGAAAATGTGCCTCATGGTCAGTGGACCCTTGTATTTCATTTAAAGTAACCTGTCTTCCCCACCACAACTGGGAGATAACAGTATTTTATTGCTTCATACTATAATAAGATGTGACAGTTAATGCCTGAGTAATCTATAAACGAATAATCTCCGTCTCTTATAAGAACGATTTGTGACTTACAATACTCTCAGCTACTGCATGTCATGCAGATTCGTCAGAAAAATGACAGATTTTAAAATACTTCTTATGTTTAACCTTCAAAACATGCCACATGGCAACTGTTGCTATGCAAAGCTGCAATGCTTTTAGCAATGTTAGAAGAAAAGTAAAGAAAAGAGGGAGCATGTTTATTCCTATTTGCGGATTTTTATATTCAGCTCATGTTTGCTTGACCTTGCTCAAAAGACCACTACACAAATATTCAACTCTTTTCATAGTGTGAGTGACGTTAAAAGTTCGGGGCTCTTTTCCATTGAAAAGATTGAACTCAACTGGTGTATTTATTCAGATCCCAAGTGATGCAAATATTAAACTCCAACAAAAGACATGATATACAGAATAAAGCAGAAAAAAAAATTGAAATGCATCCCTGTATGGGGTAGTTCAGTCTTTGGCTCTGACAGTAATTTTTCAGTGAACATTAGAAAAAAATAGAGAAACAACACATATTAATGGCCTTCTAACTACCAACCAGTCGCATTGACAGATGGCTCTATATGACAGATAAAACCCGGGTCTACAAATACAAGGAATAAGAAATATCTAAGCTTGGACATGATGGCAAGATGTGTGCAGGTTAAAATAGATAGGATTGAAAATATATAATATATTTTATTCATCGATAAATAATCAGTAAAGGATACAAACAGAAGTAAAGGCAAAATAAATAAATAAATAAATAAATAAATAAATAAATAAATAAATAAAGTGAAATAGCCAGGCAAAGTTCAAAAAACAAAAGAACTGGCAGAAAATCCAAAGAACAATACCCATAAATATTAGCACCAATCGATGGATTCATTGAAATCAGTATTGAGTGGTACTTAAACTGAATTAGGTTAATTAATTAATGTGCTTAGTAGACTGGCTGAGAGGGGAGCGTCGATACATGGCATGATACACCGCAGGGACTCTTGGGAGAAGGAGCTTCTGAAGAATATAACAATGAGATAATCAAATGCTAATTCTAAATTTACAGCTCTCTAATGCAGGAATAGTCACTATCAGACTGCCAACCTTAAATTCTAAGGCATACAAATTACAAAATGCATATTAAAGACTAGCAGCAAAAAGTGATGTTATAAAAGAAACATTTTGTTTTTAAATGAAAACAAATGGGATAGCACTCTTCCATTAACATAGTGACCAAAAGTGTTCAGAACAAATGAGAGAGACGGATGAGTTTTATGTCAATACAAATGACACAAATAGCAATATCAAGGCCATAAAGTTTTAGAAATGTAGAAGAGTGGAAAATTACACATGATTTGAGAGGATACAGGAGAATAGTGAGCAATGCAAAATAAAAATTCTTTCTTTCTTCTTTCTTTCTTTCTTTCTTTCTTTCTTTCTTTCTTTCTTTCTTTCTTTCTTTCTTTCTTTCTTTCTTTTTTTTCTCCCCAGTTTTGTCACCTGCCAATTCCTAGCCATCAGCCAGCTGTCCCTTATCATATGACAGTTACTAACTGTGGAGGGTAAAGGCTAATGAATGTTACTCCGAATCAGATAAAGTTGACTAACTGCATTGTTCCTAAACTGCTGCTGCTACTGTGTCACAGGGCAACATAACACACTGGAAATAAAGCACCCACTTTCCTTTTGTACAAGCAGGAGCTCAGTGATTGGCTGCTGTTGCTTTGATTGACAGGTGAGCATGCTAAACACACTGACCCAGAGAACATGCCCAATTTTTCTTTCTTTTGACTCCCATCAGTAGATGACAAATGATTTTCTGTTGAGACCCTCAGGAGCCCAAATATGATTTTTTAAATATGTTGTTCAGTGTTGATGGGAAATAGTTTAGAGCTTTTTTAAAAAAAATGCATAGACCAAGTTTTCTTTAAGCATAAATGAAATTACAGTTTTCATTCTGTAAAAATCAGCATAATTCAGCCCTTTTGGTTACCTTTGCCTACAATATAATATTGGCCATAAGCATATATTTTACAAAGATAATAACAGCACAGAAACCCATATCAGTGCCATGGCTATCTTAGTATCACAATATCTAAATCAGAACCTCTAAACATCTAAAGGTAAGAAGGCAGTCCTAAGAATATTAAAGAACTTGAAAAGCTCTACATTTTGAAGATCCCTCTACAGTACAGGTAACCAAACTTGCCAAATTTGCTTGAATGAAGATGCGTAAAAAAATAGAAAACATTTAAATTTTTGAAAAAACAAACAACCAAACAAATAAACAAACAAAAAAATAAATTAAATGTAATAGCTGTTAAAAAAAATCATACTATAATATACTATTATATCTTTTTATATACTATATTTATATAAATATTTATATACTCATTTTACTATTTTAATTAAAATTCCCAATATTTCAATTGTATATTGTGTCTGTATGATTATTCTAGAGTGTTACTACTATCTGCACATTAGCCTGTGAGGTGTGCATGTCCTTGTTTCCTGACTATTGTGAATATTGTATTTATTTTCTGCATTGTATATTGTTTATATAAATTGCTTGAAGGATTCTTTAAGTATTAAATATGATTTATAACTGAATGGCATTTAATTATGTACAGAAAAGAATTCTGAGCCAAATGTTTCTGGAATTGGCCAATCAGTGAGTAAATTATAATAAAATTTGAATCTGTGAAATTGTTAAGAGAATTATTCTTAGGTGGCAAACTTTGGTTGATTTTTCTTTTGGTCATCAGCCAAGGTAATGTAAGATTTCTGATATAAGAAGGCATCATTTAAAGTTATGAGAAGCAAATTCATTGTACATTTCCCCAAATGTGGCTAGCAGGAAGGGTTTAGTGTGGGTGTGTACTGGGAGGGAAGTGGTTGCAGATGAGCTAGAAGAGTAATGACTAATGTGGCATAGCTGAGTTCATGCTGTGTTTTTTGAGCAGTGTGTTTATTAATGTGGCACAGTGTTGTAGACTCTAATCATGTGACTTGCACTCAACTTGGACTCGAATTGAAAAATTGCTGATTTATTTAGCTGAAAGATAGCAGCCTTCATCTAAAAAGGTTATGCTGCAACTTGTAGAATCTGTGAATATCTGTGAATACAGATTTTTTTCAGCGTTTGAAAAACCAAAGGCAAAACCAAATTGAATTTACATACACTCACTTTTGTGTTCGTCCCTTTGTCTTACATTTCTTCCCAATTCATTAGTGACTCTACTGAATTCCAGTGGGAAACTCTTGTTTAATCTAATCTTTAATTAATTAACAACATAGATGGCACACTTAATTCATGGGATACTAATGGGCCATGTACACATGAAACATGAAACTGTAATGTAGAAAACAGTTATAAGCATTTAGATTTAGGGACTAAGCATGCATTGGGATTAGTGAACATTCTAATTAGAGAGTCTTTTTTGTCTTGTTATTTTTGGAAACTTGGATTCTTGGTACTCCCGCCTATAAACAAAGCTTACACAATTTGTTGTTAGTCCAAAAAAAAAAAAACTTTTACTGACTTGGCCATTATTTGTTGCTTGTAGCGCTCAAAATATCAAATGGTTGAAAAAATTGCTTATTTTCACAATCAAGAATTTGTACATGGTTGCTGGAAAAGAATCAAACGAGTAGCAAATGAATGTATTGTGCTTATTGTAAAAGTACGGACTATACACAGTATTAAGCAGTCATGGTGTCACTGTGGTGTGTGTACAGTGGACAAATGTTTGTCATTTAAATATCTGGAAAAAAGATTTCTTTAAGGGATTGTTAAAACCCTTAAAGACTTACTTTTTTAATTGGAGCTACCTGCACCTGTGACAGACAGAAGACAGACAAATAACAGGCAGAATAAGTAAAAAAACAAACAAACAGTGTTATATTTTATATAAAGGGAGAGTGAGGCTGGCTGGGTATCTGGGCTGTGGACTGTGGACCTGTGCTGGGGTGGTGTTAGTATTGGTGTTAGTATTGCAGATGCAGAAGGTTTTGGAGTTTGAGCTTGCAGCACAGTGCAGAAAGGGAGCAATGTTTTTGGTGCTGTCATTAGTTTCTGTCAGAATAAGAGAGAAATGGAATAGACATTGCATAGAGATTGATGCCTATTCCTGCCTCTGCTGTGCCTTTTTCAACCCCCCTGGATTCTCCGGTGGTTGTAGAGCTACCGCTGTTATCATTTCTGCCAGCCATGCCTGTTCTGCTGCCTTGCCTAGCAGCCATGTGTTCAGTGGAATGCAGCACTAGTGCTGAAGTCATGCTGTTCCTTGAGCCTATAGCTAGTGATGTCTGTGTCCAAAGATTGTATGTGAAAAGCTAGATTATGGCACTTTTTTTCCTGGGGTTGCCAAGGGAGGTCTTGCAGACAGTTTTATTCTTTTTAGAATGGAAATGGTCAGTTGCAACCTCTTGCAAAAACCAATGCTTAGTGATGCACAGTGAGGTATCTGTCTGGGGTCTAGGGATAGCCCAGGGTTATTCAACGTGTGGAACTTTGCCCTTGCATGTGTAAGACAGAGTCCACAGTTTAATGGATTTCCTCCCAGAGGGTGGTGTAGTTGGTGGCTTCCCCCATGTGGGGAAATATTAGGATTGCTGGATTACCCTAGAGGGGAACGAGACATGGGCTGGGGCCCAGTCTCTCTTGTGCAAATCTTCATGAGTGGTGATTAACTTGAAGGTTTGCAGGTAGTCTGTTAATCTTGGAGATCCGATGCCATCTCAGTGGAGGAAAGGGACGGCAGTGACTGTGCTCTGCTTGTGGAGGAGCAGAAGTTCCTAAGTGGCAGCACAGAGCACCTCTGTTAGGTCTTACAACACTGAATGCTGTTGGAGACTGGTCTCCACTGGGTGTCTCAGCACTGGGTTGGCATCCGGTTTGCGTTTATGCCTGCTTTCACCAGTATAGCTACTTATAGCTGTGACACAGAACACCAGAGTTAATGCAAGAAAAAAAAACAATATATTATATTGTGTTAAGTGGAGGGAAAGGATAGGGTAGGATTTCTTGCCTGTGAGTCATGGACAGAAGACAGGGGACATCCTGGATGCAGTGTCATTCCACTGCAGGGCACAATCACACAGTACAGACAATTAACAAATCAGTCAACAGCATCTGTCTTTATGCTATCAGAGGAAACCCCAAAGCAAAGGGAGAACATGTAGGCTAAGAGTTGTAGCAGGAATGAAACCCCAACTCCAGGGGTTACATGGCAAGGCAAACATGCTAATATTAAGCCACCATGAATCTCAAATTCCTCTTTAAGAGAGAGAGAAAAGGATGCTTGGGAAGAAACAAGGGTTTACTAAAGAACATCAAAGTGACTTAGTAAATGTTGCCATGCTTTATTAACTGTATAACAGATTTGTCTACAGTATATAGAACAGTAATTAGTACTACACAGTGAATGAACCTTAATCAAACATTATTGCACAACATGTTTAATTGCTGATGTTTAAGCCGAAACAATATTCTGCTCATCGCCTAATGATCATATGCCTCATTAAGCAAGGTATATATTTAACTGACTTCTATTTAAAGATTTTATGTGAACATATTGTTCATTTCATTAAGATGATTTCTTTTGTATGTCTGATTCTTATATTATTAGAATTTATTTTGAGGCCACAAGCAAAAATAACAGGACTTTAAGGGTTATTAGTTTTTTCTTGAAAATGTTCAGATTAAAACAAAAACACTGTTTTAAGGTTCACAATACAACTCTTATAGGTGTCATGACGTGGGGCAAAGAAGCAGACCCAGACACAGGATAGCAAAACAACAGGGTTTAATAACGAAAGAAACAGTAAACAGGACACGGACTGAAGACAAGACAGGACAACAGTTGATTCCGCGCTGCACAAGGCAACGTGGCACGGTTAAATACACAAGACAATCAGATACAATTAGGAGCAGGCGTGGAAACAGGACATGTGACGAAGAACATAAACAAACAAATGCACGTGGCCAAAGTCCGGGCTGAGTCATAACAATAGGGTTTCCCAGAGTGTCTAGATTTAACCTATTTATTAGAATTCTATATTTATATATAGTATTATATATATTATATAGTGACCACTGTAAATGTGTATTACAGGAAGAAAATGTCAAAAATATGCATGTTGAAGATTCAAGATATTCCTCACTAAGTCATTAAATACTGTATTCCTCTGATAGCTCTTTAGTCAGTCACAGAAATGAGCTGTGCAGAAGATGATGGGTAAATGGGTAAAACCTTTAGAAATGGCAGGAAGGGCAGTTAACTCGCATCACATGTCAAAGCAAAATGTTCTGGAATGGTCACCTCTATCGACAGCTCATTTGGCAGTGTTTGTGTCTGGTAAATGTCTGTAAAAGCACAGGCTATCGTATGTAATTGGACAAAGACAGGAAGAGAACAGGAAAAAGCAGAAAAAGAGGGGGGAGAGAACAGAAAGAAAGACATGTTTCTTCTTAACACCTCGACTCATTTTCACCTTGTTGGGAAACGATGTTCATAGTTCACACTAGTTAATGAACAATCCCTCCACCTTCTTTTTTTTTAATCTAGCATAAAACAGGCATAGAATTTGTGCACTTTGCTTTATTAGACATGCCTGTGATCATCTCTCAAGGGGACAGACTCAGTAGATCTATGAGAACTACTACCTATTTTTATAGAACAGATTGAATATTGGCTACACTAAGTGAACTGGCTGACTCATCGATGATAAAAGTCTGCTTTGACCTTTTAATAAGAGAGCTGTTAAACAAAGGTAGTGAGAAGTGCTTTTTTCTGCCACAACAATTATTTGTACAACTCACTGGAGCCGATCTTGACCGAAAATGTTTCTCCTGTTCCTAAAGGATGACCAAATTGACCCTCTGGTGATGTTTTCTCGCATTTCTTTTCTTTTGTTTGGACTGTTTGGATTAATTGGTGTCTGCATCTGTGTTGCAGGATGGTGTTTGCACTTTGTGTTCTTAAATGGGTCTCTCTCTCTCTCTCTCTCTCTCTCTCTCTCTCTCTCTCACACACACACACACACACACACACACACACACACACACACACACACACACACACACACACACACACACACACACACACACACACACACACACACACACACCATTCAACATTATAATAATATCATCTCATTATTACTCTCCATTGTACAAAATATCCTACAAAAACAAAATACTTTTGAACTTATCTAACAAAGAAACGATTAACTTCCATCCCACAGAGTTCAGGCTTAGGTGACTTTTTGAATTGACAAATTTCATCTAATTGCTTTGTGCGGATGCTGTCCTTCTTTCCTTTTAAATAATTGCCTCACGTGTGCCAAGATGCTGTAAAAACTCAGAGGAGATATTGATCTACAGGCTTTATTTAAATGCCTACTGCTTTGAGAGGCTGCTGGTTTTAATTTAAAGGCACTCTTGAACAGACACTCCAGGCAATGTCTTTTTTCCTCCTCCATCTTCCTCCGGTTAATAGGATGAAAAAAGAGAACTGACTATATTATTTTCCCCCCTCGATATTCCAGCTTAGGATAGCATGTAGGCGTGGTGCTTTCAGCAGATTGCCTCAAATGGCCAGGCATGTTTTTGGCTGACACCACAACTGAAGATTGTCTGTTTGTTTGGTTGTTTTTTTTCGTGTAACACCCACGCCTGTCTGGACTGCGCAGAAATTTACAAGTACATTATAGAGGCTTGATCATAAATGGAGCAGAGCACATTCAGCGGATACACAGCAGTTTAAACGTGAACAGTTTAAAAGGTGCATCATGAATCACTTCCATTTCCATCAGATAAAAAAATGAAGTGAAAGTGAAAAAATGCAACACATCCAGTGATACATAGAATAGCCTTCTGTCTGGACAAACTTACAGGATACACACAAGAGCTGCACTGAATTCACGTGTTTCTGAAATGGCCCTCACACCTTTTTTTTTTAATGCTGAGCTGGAAACATTATTATTTGTATCAATTTCAAACACAGCGTCTTTGCACAGATGGTTTCTTTTCCCATCTGTGATGATGATCAGGATTTGGAGGCCCCTAAGTAAGACTACAGTGATGAAAGGAAATGATGCAGTGAGTCGTATGAACGCAATACAAGGAGCTGAATGCAGCTGCTGTCGCTGTTCACACCCTCACATGTTTAACACGAACTATATAATTTTCTACGCTGTTTAGTGCAGGATTTAGTGTCGGATTTATTTCTTATTTTTTCTGATTTAATCATGTTAAGACCAATTCATTGGTATATGTGCATTCACATGGACACAGCAGTTATTCATGTGCTTTCTTCCCTATCATAGTGTCATAAACAACATGTTTCATCAAACCCAGCATGTCACATGTCCTAGTCGCTCACACCTGGAGCATGTTACAAACTGTTATCATTCCTATTTAAGGTTTTGCTGTTGTCTTTGTTTCTGATTTGTACATATAGTGTCTGTTTTTTTCACAGTTTTTTATCAAATCATGGCACTTCTACATCTATAGTATTCTGCATCTATTGTACGTCTCAAGTGTGTGCTTTACATGTACACGTCAGTATAAAAGTCAACTGTTTCCACTCTGTTTTTGACTGTATATACTATAGCATGTCCAGGCTGTCTTTGAGCACACACTGAAATCTCTTTGCCTATACCAAGTCTCTTTGTCTGATTATTCAGTCATCGTACCTCTGCAGTCACTAATCTGCAGTATTTTTGATCATCCAGAAGGATTTGCAACAATTCTTGGCATATGACAAGCAACATCGTCCCCAGTGAACTATCTGATCCAGTGATCCTGTTCCTTTGTCCCAGCTGAGTGAATCAGTTCAGTTTTATTCTTCCTAAAATAAATACGTTTGATTGAAGTTTCTCAGTACTGGATGAGCTCACTGTTGTACAGTATGTCAACATTTATTGCAACATTTATGCAATTTATTAAGTATGACAACATTTATTCAGGATCCTAAGCATGTTAGAGAGTCTTCCTCACCAGTTTGTGAATTACTCTAGCCTGTTCCTGGTAATGCCACTGTTACGGGAGCTAAAAGTGAAAGACTTCAGAACAGCAGAGAGAAATGTTTTTTCTGCATTGAATAACTACATTAGGACCTTGAAGTCTTTATACTGTCTCAGGGATTTTCTCTGACTACCTACGTCATTAATCCATCCAACCCAGTGGCTCATTTGGCACTACAGTGGAAAGCTTGTCAGCAAAGGCAAATAAATGTAATACTAATTTAAAAACTAAAAACTGAATATTATTGTAATAAAGAAATGATATGATTCCTCTTTTCAGATTCTGAAACAGAAAACTTGAGTATCAGGTGATATTGATACACACTTGATTTCTTAAAATGATATATATTATTTAAAAAAACAGCTTTTTTAATTTTAGTTTAAAAAAAATAAAGAATAAAAAATAAGATTAAGACTTTGCTTTCAGGTAAAAATAGCATAAAAATCATCCTAATTAGAAAAAAAAAAACAAATAACAACAATTTTGTATATTTGTAAGTAGTGTGTAAATTATTGTGTAAATTTACAACTATGTAAGTTATTTTTTTTTAAATTTTCTATAAACGCTGTAGTTTTGTGTTAGCTCCTTCCTTGCTTCCTTCCTTCCTTCCTTCCTTCCTTCCTTCCTTCCTTCCTCTTTCCCTCCCTCCCTCCCTCCCTCCCTCCCTCCTCTTTCCCTCCCTCCCTCCCTCCCTCTTTTCCTCCTCTTTCCCTCCCTCCCTCCCTCCCTCCCTACCTCCCTCCCTTCCTTCCACCCTTCCTTCCTCCCTCCCTCCCTCCCTCCCTCCCTCTCTTCCTTCCTTCCTTCCTTCCTTACTTCCTTCCTTCCTTCCTTCCTTCCTTCCTTCCTTCCTTCCTCTCTCAAATCCAAGCTTCTAATTCCATTTCTTACATTTCTTAACATTTGCTCCACCAATTTTATTTACTGAAGCTGGGCTTCAATACTTTACTTAATATCAAAATAATTTGGTTAATTTCACTTGTAAAATACATGATTAAAAAAAAACAAACAACAACAAAAAACCCCAAGACACATTCTATTTAAAGCATCGGCTCTCTAACGAACTCTTGGTAGTCCTCACATGCCCCAAATTAGCATGAAAGCAAGAAAAAAATGTTTTATTAGATAGTAATAGCATAGATCTTTAGGTTAATGGGATGTATTCTATCTGAAATTACAAAGTGATCTAAATGTAATGTAATAAGTTACAGAAGGTAGGTTGTTTGGACAAATGTCAACAAGTGACATTTCTCCACACTGCATTGGAAGATCGTATAACCTACTGAACTCTTTACACTACACCACTAGGACCCTGATGTCCCACTGTCTGTAAACACATTGCGATTCTGCTCCAGTACACTCTGTTCCTCTGTAATCTTCTCTTCATAATATACTTCTCCACATACTAATCTTCATTTATCTATCTATCTATCTATCTATCTATCTATCTATCTATCTATCTATCTATCTATCTATCTATCTATCTATCTATCTATCTATCTGTCTGTCTGTCTGTCTGTCTGTCTGTCTGTCTGTCTGTCTGTCTGTCTGTCTGTACACAGTTATAGAAGGGGAATTACACTCTCTCATGTCACCCTGATGAGGACGGGTTCCCTTTTGTGCCTGGTTCCTCTCAAGGTTCCTCTCAAGGTCCTCATATCATCTCAGGATGTTTGTGAACTTTTCAATTCAATTTATTTGTATATCGCTTTATAGAAATACAGAAACAGAAATTAAAAATAAATTAAAAGAAGAATAAAAATAAATGAATAAATAAATTTAAAATGTTAAAATTTAGTTACTATTTATCTCTAACATCTATCCCTAATGACGGCGGTAAGGAAAAACTCCCTGAGATGATATGAGGAAGAAATCTTGAGAGGAACCAGGCTCAGAAGGGAACCCATCCTCATTTGGGTGATGTTGTACAGGAAATAATTTCAATTTAAATAATTTAATTTCTACAACAGTTTATAATAGTGCAACCGAGAGCTCCTGAGGAATTAATGGGTCAGCACAATCTATATTTCAATAACAATAATTCCTTCATGCTGAAATCGTCAAATGACATGATAACTTGTCAAATGTAAGTTATATGTATCTCGAATAATTTTAGATGCTTTGTGAAAGGTGTGAATGTTCCCAGCGTTAAAAGCACTACACAAATAAAATGGAACTGAGTTGAATAATTAGACAAAGCATGTTGTGTTAGAGAAGAGTTCATCTTTTGTTTACAAACACTTTTATATTACAAGTATATGAGGCAGAAAATCCAGTCGTTTTGATAATCATATCTACAAATGTATTGTACATCGATATTAACAAACAAACCAACTCAAGCCATGACGAATTCTAATTAACATGTAATTTAACACAAATCACTTGTAGTATGGAGGTAAATCTCCTGCAAATTATTACAGTTGTTTTAAAAACAAAACAAAAACAAAAGCTACATACACTTAAAACAATTGGAAACATGCACGGTTACTGTACAGGATGTGGGAATTGCTTTTCAATATGAAAATATTGTCCTGATTAAACATGTCATCTCGCAGAGATTAAAGACATTCCAGTTATACAGCCGTATCAAAAGAGTTGGTCAAATGTTTACACGTTTGACAAAACGTGTGTGTACAACAGACAAAAGCACACATGCTAAACTTTTCAAAAAGCAAACGGACAAAAAAAAGCATATTTCAAGTTGTCACATTCTTTCCTGAATGTTTTAACAAATATGGTCTTTGTAGCCGTATTTTGTGTCATATTTTGCTTTTTTTCCATAACAAAGACTACAAAGGAGGCTATAAAACAAACAAAAAAGTACAATATAGCCATCAAGTTTGAAAAACTTAAATGAACAAAACAGTATTTAATTAACACAAAAGGATCAAGGTCAGTTTTAAAACATTATGATATAAGCTATTGATTGTACACAACACAACACACACACACACACACACACACACACACACACACACACACACACACACACACACACACACACACACACACACACACACACACACACTGCTCTCTCACACAGAATTCAACATGTAATGAGAAAGAGATGGAAATGTCATCCCTGTGCCATACCTGGCAACATGCACCTATAATGTGAACAGAAGCTGAATCAAAACACAGTGGTCCAAATCCAGGACAAAGGTTCCTGACAACCCTGACATCTGTTCAACAAGTCTCTAAGAATAACACAATCTTCTTCTCAAAGAAGAGGGAATGTTCACTTGTGTTCACTTTTGTGCTGAGTTTCATTTGACTTTAAAATCAAAATCAACGTTCAAAGGAAAGACAGCTGCAAAATGCTGCACTTTACATGGCCAGTGCTAAAGATCGTGGGCTGACTGTGATAGGCTTTCTCGCTATCTTCTCAAGAGGCCACTAGAAATGTCTGCGCTTGAAATAAAAGGACTGGGAAATCTAAATATCTTTCATCAGCTCTGTCTGGACTGCTCTAATATACAGTAGCTTGGCGCATCGTTCTTCTCACATCCATCTTCCTCCTGTGGCTCTAATAACCAGAATATACACCATCGCCTGTTCAGTCAGGTGGGCTGCGTAGCCAGAATTTAGGGATGTTTTAATGACACCTGAATTACTGCATGGATCAGACACTGTATTTATCATTACATAAAGCAAGAAATATTGACATAAAGATTGAAGCACAAGACTCTTGCGTTCCTAGGTTAAAACATGTTCGACTGAACGTCTAATCCATCGTGCCAGAGAAATGTCAGTAAGGATCGAATCTAGCTGAAATCTACACGTTTAAACCTCCTGCTATTCTGCTCCTGAAAACACAAATGTAGCAAGCTGGTACTTTGTACACAGACACAGACAGTTGTTTATCTCTCTAAGGAGGTAAAATAATAGTGTTACACCCTGGAACTGAAAGCATGAATTTGAAATTATATCCTGAATCCAAAAATGTAAAATGTAGAAAATATCTAAGTTCTGGTGCGAGCAGTTGATCAAACGAGGTACAGGTCAGCGGGACAAGCCGGATGTTTGGTCATAAGAAATGATCCTAAACTTTGATTATTCCACATATCAACAATAATTCCATTATGAAAACATATAAAGAACATGACACAAATTATACGCTGCCTAGAGGAGACTATCCCCAAAAAGTCTGAGAGAGTTTAAGATTATTAAAATGATTAGTCAGAGAAGTCACCAAAAGGCCAATTGAAGCTCTGAAGGAGCTGAAAAGATTCTAGCCGGGCATGGCACAATTCTGCCCACGATATTTGCTTTAACCTTAAATTTTAATGTTGAAAAAATTAAATTCTTTCAGAATCATAACTAATAAAACACAGAGCATTTTTGCATTTATTTTGCACTGTGATGCATCGTTACATCCAGAATAGCAAGTCAAATAAAACCAAAATGTTGATCTAGGAATAAAACACTATATTTAGAGGAAACCCAACACTGCTCCTCACCCTGATAACATATCCTGCATTGAAGCATGATGGTGTTAGCATTACTTTGACATTAACTCTTGGCTTCTTGGTTGCTTCTCTGAACTAAGACATTAGTATTATGTAAAAAAATTCCAGGACAAATTTCTGAAATCCTAGCAATGTGTATATTTTGATTAGATTTCCATTCACCATCAATCTCTGTCATACTACAGATACTCTCTCCTTTTTGAATTGTTGCATCACATGGCAACGTAACTCATTCAGAGGAAATAGCCTCATGGTTGGCTATTGTTGCTGTGATTGACAGGGCAGAGACAGTAATGCCATCCATCCCACCCAGAGAGCATAGCCACTTCTCCCTTGCTTCAATTTCAGTTACAGGTTGTAACACTACAAAAGGTGAAATAGTGTACAGGGGTAAATTCTTATGCAACACATCATACATACTGTATGATCACACACGTTTTACACATAACCAATTCAAATCTCACCCACCCTAAAGGGAGCTGTCTGTCAGTAATATGGAAAAAAAAGTCTGACAGCTAACCAGGGGAACATTTTTCTCTCTAACAAATCTGTTGCTATGATATAATGCAGTTGGGAGAATAACATCATATTATCTGCTTGTATTAAGACTCTAGTGGCGTCTACAGACAGGCGACATTAGAAGCTAATAATAAGTCTGCAACTCAGTATTACACTGTGCTAATAGTTGTACATGTTAACAAAACCCATGAACCACAGCCATTGTTTCGACCAAAGCAAAACAAAGTGGCATCAAATGACACACTGCACATCCTCAAAGATAATGAAAGACTGAACAGTAAAGGCTTTGATGTAAAGTTAAATTAAATATATGCAGCTATTGTATAGAAGGCACAGTGAAAAATTATATTCTGTAAAATGGGTACGCAGAAGCAGCGGGGTGCCAGTGATATGTAACAAGATTGTATAAAAACACTGATTACATTGTCATATCAAAAGGAATAAAAAGCATGATTGGACAAACAGTAGCTTAGCAACAAGAAGTGAAGGACATGACAAAAGACATGAACTACTTTGGCATGTAACATGGAAGTAAGGCATTTTGTTTTCCGCAAGGGTCACAGAGACCAGCTGGCAAGTAGTGCATATGAATCATGACATCCGTGTACGATACAAAAAAGTACGACCTAAATGTGTTCAGTCTATTTAAACACTTGCCTTGAGACCGTAACATGCACACAAAATCCTGTAATTTTGCACGTCCTCGTCGGTTTCATCAAATGCACATGACGCTGCCTCAGTTGAAATATGGGAAGGTTGGGAGTAAAAAATTGTTTCACTACACTTCTCTCATGATTTGTAAGGAATGAGCACACATGATCAACTCAATAAGTCTGTGCAGTATTAACGTCCTTCTCACAAAGTTGGCCTCGTGGCAGTTAATGCGATGGTAAAAAGCAAGGACAGGGGGATGGCGCTCGGGTGCCACGCTCCTGAACCCCGTACACTCATACCTGCAACACAGTAAAAGACAGCATCAACATGTATCAATTTATATCACTGACATCCTTAACATCCTATATAACTTTAATCATGCCTTGCACTTCTATATACTGGTATTTCATACACACATATACTACATACACTACATACATACTGGATAAATACACTGTTTTAATGCATTATAAAGCTCCAGCACAATAGGAAATTCATTATTTGTAGATATAATATTATTTATCACTATTTATTTGATATTATTCATCTTTAGTGAATATGTGAACTATATTTTTACTTAAAGTTTTACTTAACTTTATCTTGTGTCCTGTTTTTGGTCTTTGTTTAAATTTGAAATGTTGTTGTAACTTCTTAATTGATTCGTATCGATTTTAAAACAGCTATGCGGTGTGCAACATGGCATTATGCCGAACGCTGATTCACTGTGATCCTGATGTTAAAATGCTTATACGTTGGCAAGGAACTCATTAAAACATTTTGTTCTATGGGACATGATAAGAAGTTCCAAAGTGGTCTCAATGCATTGCTACCAAATTATAAATAACTATGATTTGTGCATAAAAGTGTCACGCAATCATTAAAAGATGATAACAATAAGTTAGTAAAAATAACCCGAACACACATTTGACATAAATTGGGCCTGATAATAACACATTTAAATGTCATAACCCCTTTTAACACTGTTCCATCTACACCATCAAAAAATCACTTTTATTTCTGACCAACCGAAAGTAAACTATAGTGTCTTGCACTCAGCACTAAGCAAATTACACTTGCACAGCCATGAAAACATTAAGTCCATTAAGTTTTTCCAAAAAGCTCATCTGCAGGCTTGACCTGATATGTTCTTTAAGCAGCATATCCTTGAGACACATACAGTATATACCATACGTAAATATTTATGTACAATCTAGTAAAATACAGTATGACAATAAAAATATACTATGCAATCTCCTACAGGTTTATGACCTTCAATTTTTTGTGGCACATACTCATATGTACGATATCACAAATTATTATTTGTTTCTTTACCACATGATCTCTAAGTTCAAACTCAGTTTTTCTATGATTGCTATAGTGAAATCATCGTATCCCCTTTGCAAACTTAGCAAAACAGTATATGCCTTTTAAAAAAGTCTCGATAAAAGAAAGAAAATAAAAGAAACTGAGTTGAATGAAAACAAAGCAGCAGCATACAAGCTACTTACATAGCTAGGTTAATTTTATTGACTACACTGATATATGACTGATATATACGTAAATGTGCATTCACCAATATCAGTTCCATAACCCTCAATCTGCTTGCTGTAGTGTTATAGGAACACTGAATTTTATGCCTCTTCAGCTTAAGGTTGATGGTGCAAATCCTTATTGTTTACCCTTACTTCCGGGATTATTCCAATTCGTTGATTTTCAAGGTGGCATCCATGTGAAATAAGTGAACTGAAAGCACAAAACTGTATTTTCAGTCATCTGTTTTAGGGGACGTCTGGAAAGAATGCCCTATTCTATCATTGGATGCTTTCAGTGACTCTGCAAAGAGAAAAACCTCATTTCATGCCTTTGGTTGCTTGGACATGTCTATATCTCTAACATGCCTGAAAGACTGAGATTCCAAGCCACAAAATCCATGCACGCTTACAGCAGAATTCTCTTGATAAATACAACTGTAACTGTTTTATCTGGTGCAGCTGATGTTAAATATATGACAACAAACTGATGATTCAGCAATAGACTACTGAAGTTCTGACATGCATATTGGTTACACAAAATACATATCTTTGTGACATTTGGGGACAATCATTTGAAATGGTATAAATCCAGCCAGTTTTATTAGGTAAAAATCTGCTGTCAACATGAACCGAGTTCAGCAAGTGATTCAGTAAAATGTTGGGCCACCACAGCTTCAATGGTCCTTGGCACAGTTTCTACAAGTCTCTTGAACTGTATTGCATGGATGAAACACCATTCCTCCAAATAATAATCTCTCATTTGGTATTTTGATGGTGATACCAGACAGATGCAAAAAGCATTTCACTGCATGTCATACTCTGCATGTACTGTATGTGACAAATAAAATTAGATGTTTATTTGATTTGATACGTCTAACATCTAACATATCCCTCAACTGGCTGTTTAACTGAGTAGAGATCTGGTGACTGCGATCGTCATGGCATATAATCTCTGCCTTCTTTAAAGGATCTTTATACAGCACGCTGCCTTAAAAGGGCAGCAAACATCCAAAAGTACCCTTTTCATCCTGGACATCACTTATTTAAATTGCTAGCCTCTGGCAACCGATTCAGGTTCATCATCTCACGAACCAATAGACAAGAACAGCTTCTTCCTCAGGAGCTAAATACACATAATCCGAAAGGACAATCTGAGCCGGCATTTTATACAGAAAACCTATATACTTACATTCTCTGTATACCTCATGTATACAGTATGTTTATCTATCTATCTATCTATCTATCTATCTATCTATCTATCTATCTATCTATCTATCTATCTATCTATCTATCTATCTATCTATCTATCTATCTATCTATCTATCTATATCTATATATATATTTACGGAGAGTAATCCATACATATATATACTTCTCTCGGTCTGTTTACATTCTATTGTTGCACTTTATATAGAAATCCCTGTTTGTATATTGTGCAATAATCTTTTATACCTACAGTATATAGTTCTATCTATGTAAATGTTTACATACTTGTTTATACCTATTCATCATTCACAATAACCGACTTATTTATTACTAACACCTTGACTGCAATTGTGTTTTTTTATTTTTGTTATTAAAATTGCAGCTGCCACCAAATTCTAAGTGGATTGCACTGTAAGGACTGCTTTAATTTCGCTGTACTCAGTACAGTGATAATAAAAGAATCTGGAATCATTATTATTTTCAGACTCATAAGACCATGTATTGATGAGTGACTCCTTCTTCCTCATCGTGGACGAGAACATTGCTAGGATAGAAATATTCTAGCATAGTCGTACAACAGAAAAGACCTAATGTTGAGATATCATGAGTAAGAATCCTAATGAAGCCAAGACTGCAAAATTGGCCATGTTCTCTGGGTGTGAGCACTGTCAAAATAGCTCTTCCCTGTCAATTGGCTAGTGTCACAGTGACTCTGGCCAATTGCAGGCATCTGTCAGCTTGTATATGCAGATGAGGGCACTTTCCTCTGAGTCTGTTATGCTGTCCTGTGACAGAAATTCAAAAGAAGGTTTGCAGACTTCAAATGTCTTAGAGGAAGCATTGCTTAGCCTTCACTCTCCTTGGTTGATATTTGAAAGGAGAGCTGGTCAGTGGTTGGGAACTGTCAGTTGAAAAACAATTAAAAGGACAGAAAAGTTTCAAATAAGACAGTCTAGATGAAAACATACGCCTCCATTTGTTTAGCATATTGGCAGTAGTTTAATTTCTAGTTTTATTATTATACGCTGAGAAATAATAATATTAATCATTTCCAGGGCACTTATGACAGAAGACATGTTTGTTAACTTCCAGGTCATGCTAAAAACCATGCTAAAACCAAGCATGAATGCCGGGCTCACTGTAGCGTAGGATGGAATAGTCTAGTGGTTAAGGTGTCGAACTGCTGATCAGAAGGTTGCCAGTTCACATCCCAGGTCCACCAAGCTGCCATTGCTGAGCCCTTTAGCACGGCTCTTAACACTCAATTGTATAAGAATGAATCCTTGTAAAAAATGTAAATCCTTCTTAATCCTTGTAGATGTACAGCATGTATGTACTTATTTCTTCTGCTCCTCGCTGCCAGAAAAAAAAAAAGATCAAGCTTTTGGAATTTTGGCCCATATTGTGAAGATTTGGTTAAGTTATTTTTCTCCCTTATGCCATAATGATTTCCTCTGGATTAGATCAGCCGTCCATGATAAAATAAACTCTTCATCATTTTTGCAACTACAGTATATTTATCCTTGTATCTAAGATTCCTGCACATTAGATATCATTAAAATGACACCATTCATTAGTTTCAATTGTAAAAACAGGTACTGCAGCTTGGGTTCTTTATATCTATCCATTCTGGACCCAGAACAAACTAAACAAATAATTGAAATAGGAGTATCTAGGCCAGGAGTTGTGCATACAAGATTTAATGAGCATACTTTAATTAACTTTACAAGCTGGATGTGTAGCACTTTTAGGGTGCTCAAATTAGATACACTCCCCGTATAACAGGAAATGTGTGGTACTTTTTTACCACTGAAGTACGGAGAAGTACCTTAAAAGTAAAATCAATATCTTTAAATGAATGACTCTCGGAGCATTTGTGTTTAAAAAAACATATCAGCACTACAGGTAATATTCTGTGCTACTCTGAATACTTAGGTTTATTCATTTTTTTTAAGAAGTGGATGTAGAAATCCAAGAGGAGTGAAAACATGAAGAATCTGCTGTGCAGTGCCGTTCTCACCTCTAGTTTTGTCTGCTTGTACCTCAGTATGTAGGAGGGAGCTGAGATCAGGCAAAGATGGATGAGAGGAGCTATAGATAGTTAATAAAGATCACACTACTTAGCCCAGCGGTGGATACAAGGTGTACACTGCAAATCTCAAATCACTGAGTGCTCATTTAGTGAGCTGTTTTAAATGCTGAGCCCTGCAATTCCTGTAAAGGGATTTGCCTGGATTCACACCTGCTCTTTTTGCATGGTGGACATAATAAACCTGTAAACATTATAATGTTAATCCTGTGCTGTTTACTTTAATTACAGATATTTATGTTTCTTACTTTAATGCTATTCATTCTTTATATCAAATGCTGTGATGCAGTGTATGTGGATGACAAACACAGCTATAAGTATTTCTGGCAATGGCCTGTTACTTCAGTACTTCAGTAATTCAAAAGATTGGATCAACAATCCAGATTACTTAGAAAAGCCATACAAACGGAGAAACAAACAAACTTGCACTTTTCCTAAATGCTATTAAGTTAATGTGCATCTGGAACCATTAATGGCCAAGACTGCTTTCAAATTAGGTAAATTGGTGCCGTGGGTGCTGAAAATGCAAGTACGAAGTTTAGTAATTGGTGACTTTCAGCTTTTTCTCTATTTAGTATAAACTTGGACGTTTTAATCTTGGATCAGGTGGGTCTAGATTTGATCTTATTTGACCTATTTGAGTCTTAGCAACTAATGAGTGAAACTGACAATAAATCAACTTTAACTAGATTAGAACAAGGCTTCTTACTCAGTTTGTGAATGTTGATGGGCTCAGTGGACATGCCGTCTCCGCTGTCGCTCAGAGCACAAATCTGAATGATGTAATTATCATCGGCAGGAAGGATGAGCTCCACAGATGTAACGTTAGTGGTCACTGTATTAATCTCAGTATGTCTGTTCCTTGTGTAAGAAACCTGTACAATGGGACAACAAAAAAAAAACATTTTAATTGCAATCAAACCAATTCAGGTTTTAATAAGTCAGATGCGCTTTATTATTATCACCACAGTTGTATGAGCTTGTACCACAGAGCTGTTGAATTTGTGTGGTAAAAAAGTGTGAATTCTTTATGTAGAACAGCACAGGTAGTTCAGGCTGTAACATGAATGACAGATTAATATCAATGCATTCGCTCTAATATGTTATTGTTTCTATAGTAACCGCTCATACACAAGGTCCAGTGCAGCGGACGCTTTCATCTACTATCTAATCTACAAAAATGTAAGACTAATATTAAACAGCTTTCTGCTGTTTAACAAAAGAATTTCTTACAATTGTTCAGTTGGTTATGTTCTTTGTTAAGAGACATGTATTTAACATGCATGGATGTTAAATTAGTCTTAGGTACACGTTCTATTTAATGACAGGCTGTAAGTGTGTGTTTGTGAGAGAGAGAGTGTGTGTGTGTGTGTGTGTGTGTGTGTGTGTGTGTGTGTGTGTGTGTGTGTGTGTGTGTGTGTGTGTGTGTGTGAGTGAGAGAGATAGAGAGACAGACAGACAGACAGACAATGGGGTGTTTTTGAACTTGATCACATTATTATATCAGATATTTAGAGTTGGTGAATTTCATTCATTCATTCATTCATTCATTCATTCATTTTCTACCGCTTATCCGAACTACTCGGGTCACAGGGAACTTGTGCCTATCTCAGGGGTCATCGGGCATCAAGGCAGGATACACCCTGGATGGAGTGCCAACCCATCACAGGACACACACACTCTCATTCACTCACACAATCACACATTACTGACAGTTTTCCAGAGATGCCAATCAACCTACCATGCATGTCTTTGGACCAGGGGGGAAACCGGAGTACCCGGAGGAAACCAACGAGGCACGGGGAGAACATGCAAACTCCACACACACAAGGCGGAAGTGAGTTGGTGACTTAATTCAGCTATTTAAGTTCCCAAGTTACATGACTATTTATGCAGGAAAAGTGTATGTACGGCCCAAAACATGAATTCAAGCAAGACAAACTACAATTACATGAAACTGTCAGACAGTAGCACTGGATTTAATGCTGTTCCTTGCTCAAGCTAATATTGCAAAAGAAAATTGGGCAAAAGTCCAGAATTAGAACTGTGCCTAAGAGTCTCACATTTGTTTTTAGCAAACTCCACCACACTCATATAAATACTGTGAAACTGTAAATAGTGCTTAAGACCAATATCTGAAGTCTGATAACCAATTGAGCAATCTGGTGTTAGCCCTTCAGTAAGTCCATGTAACATAGATATTACCAAGTAGAACAATTTTTAGATCCTACTCACGTTTGCTATAATCCAGAAGCCTGAAACTCCTTTTGATCTTTTTAACTTTATTGCATGGTCATTATTTGATCTTTTGTTGTTAGAATACATGAACGTACCTTATACCCAGTGACCTCTGACTCCATCTCCATGGTGACCACCGGGTCCCAGTGGACAGTCAGCTTTGAGTCAATGAGATTCCACTCCACATTCAATGGTGGTTGTCCTGGCGCTAAGGAAAAAAGACAAATCATTGACTGATTTAATGCTTAAGCATTCATGTGCAAAATGGTACTGCATATATGATGCAAATAATAACCTCGCTCTAACTACATTAGCTACCGATACATGCCGATATACTTTTCCCTGTCTTATTCTTTTGTTCACAATGAGGATCTTTTTATTTGATTTTTTTTATTTCCTATGTCTGCCATTTTTTAGACTCTCAGGCAATTACCCATAGATGTTGCCTACAAATGTTACCATTAAGATTGTCAATGTCTGATAATATGTCAACGTGACAAATTTTGCATGCCTAGAAATAGTGCGTATTAATGTTAAAAAAGAAGCCTTACAAAGATGAAATGTCATGCAATAAAACGAGCACGCTAAATGTGGATTATAGGTTATACATGCTGTATTCATACCACAATTTACTTTGCTATTTACTTGCTTTGCTAAACATGCTATAGTATTGTGATAGCTAGCCAATAAAGGAAAGCATTCTGTCCATCCAGAAAGCATTCTGTCCATACAGTCATGCAAAAAAATAAAAGAGTTTCCTTTGAATATGTCACAGGAAGCAATTTGACCGATGCTAAGTGTGAACTGAAAAAAATACTTTGAGGAGATGATGAGGCACATGTGGGCATAAATAGACAGATTAATTAAAGGGAAAACCTAAAACAGGTGAGAAAGATTATGACACATTAGGGCAACAACCAGTGACTATACAGGGGTGTAGAAATGACATGACTCAAACAGAACACATGTGGCAATGTAAACAAAGCAAATACATAAAAGCAGGGAACAAGGCTGACATGAGTGCCGTAAGCAGTGCGACGGCTCACAGTGCTCGGGGCGAGGGGGAGGTTTGTGACAGAATATAACTCAATCCTCATCACCTAGAGATCTTGTGGCTATATAATCACTCTTGGACAAAAGAGTTATAGAAAACTGTAAGCCCCACTTTTCAAAACAACTGGTTCTACTAAACCTTTATTTTTCCAAAAAAACAACAACAAAAAAACATTGTGGTTTTCACCCAATTCTGGATCTAATGAGTTAAAGCAGAGTCTTGAACCATCCTCAGCAAGCTGGTACTGCACATGGCATCCTGGCTGAATCTGACTGGCAAGCATAATGTCTGCCATACATCACGGTTTCAGGGTGTCTAGTGTTCTCACTAAATCAGGCTTCATGCTGATGAATTATTTGGCTGTTTTCTGTGTTAAAGAGCTATTGTCTGTGTTGTCCATGAAGCCAAGTGCTGTATTGTGCATGAGGATGGTAGATGTGGCTCATAAGATCGAGAAGTTCATGGATTCATCCATGTTACCTTAAAAGGCAATGAGAATTTCCAACTCCTTATGCTAAAAGTTAACCCCGGAGCCAGTGTCCTTGATTGTGACCCTGATGTTACCAAACATAATCCTTTGCTTTTAGACCAAATGTCTCAACAACCTCCCAGGTTTTTTAATATGGCTAGACGGCTATAACATAGTGGCCAGAGCTGTGAAGTCCTGATAATATTTTTGAGGTCTTCACAGGTTCTTCTGTTTCAGCAAGTGTGTGATATAACCCCGTCAGTGACATAGCTTGCCTCTTGAACACTTCTCTGAGAATTGCCTTTCTTTCCTGTGTTCTCAATTTGGAAAGGTCTTGGTCTTGGTAGTGTCTCAATTGTGTTGTATTGTCTCCACTTTGATATGGATTTCACTTGTAGGCGATTCAAAGCATTTTTTTAAAATCTTTTTTTATAACCTTCTCCACTATTTCATCTCAAAGGTTCACCAGCAGTTCATTGGTCCACATAACAGCAGGACTAATCTGATATCCTGTTTTAGCTGTGAGACCACCTGAAGTGATATTTATTGCACAAGTCTACAATAAACAGGGCACAGGTCCACTTGATATGAACACTGTATATGTTGTTGCTCACAGAAATTCAATACTAGTCCTAATTTAGACTTTTCTAATAAAGGGTGTGAATAATCATCAATTAAGCAGCTTTTAGACTTTTTATTTTTATTTTTTATATAATTCTGACAATTGATTTCTTCAAACGGAGCGAAAAAATATCTCATTCTAATATACTTAAATTTCAATATGACAATACAGCAAAAGTAGAAAAAAATCTATATGAATACTTTCCAGAGACACTGTATACAGTATAAAGACAAAGGTTCGTTCTTTTGACATTACTGTCTTTTACTTACGAGACTTTTTGGTGGTGATGTTAATGGTGGGTGTGCGTGGCCCTGTTCCTGCTGTGTTGAAGGCGCTCACTGTAAGGAAATACTGAGTGTACCCCTTCAGGCCACTGATGTTCACTTTGTACTGATTTGCAGACACTCGCACCTTCCCCATGGTTTCTGGCTTAGTGTCATCTTCCCAGTACATGACCTGTTTTCACACAGCAGAATAGAGAGCATAGTTTGGCAGGAACATTTTTGACAAAAAAAAAAGTACTGAAAATGTAGTTTATGCTAAATTCAGACCTATATAGAGTAAAAGTTTTCTTGATTGGTAATCGTCATGCGCTGACTGTTTCTATGACGCTGCGCACAAAGGAAATTGAATGTTTTCATGTTCTAGGAGACACCTGGTGCAGCGTGGGTATACCCATAGTGCATTTCAACATGTGGGTGAATCACTTTCATTTAAGAGGTCGGAAAAGACATACCTCATATCCCAAAACTCTTTCGGGAGAGTCAGAGAGTGTCTGCCAGCTCACTTGAAATTCAGTGTCAGAAATACTCCGAGCCCACACACCCCCTGGCATTCTGCTGGGCTCTGTAAGAAAGGAAAACACCAGAGAGGACCATAAAAAAAAGAAAGGTGAGAAAAACAACTGGGAACAATCAGTAGTGTCGGCAACAATTCTCACAAAACACAATACTCAAATGAGTCTGCAGCCAAACAGACATAAAGCCTTCTGATTAAAACTGTAAATGCAGCTATCCTTTAACTTAATCTGAAAACCGATTGGCAGAAGAGAACATTATCAGAATTGAAATGAAATTCGCTCGGTGACAGGTTATTATCAGCCTGTCAGCTTGTACTGCTTTAACCAATATCAAACTGCCTATTAAAAAACCCTCAGTGTCTTTCTAACTTCCTTCCACATAATTAACTTACATGATCAGCATAGAGTTTATCTAACCTTTACATATGCATTACCTTTAAAACAAATTAATGACATCATGGACAAGGATATTCTGGGTATGTAAATACACTAATAACAGTAAAAACACAGTAAATGCAATATTTATGAGAGCAAATATAATATATGACAAGATTTTGCTGAATTCTCTTTCACTCACTGTTGCTCAACTAAAATTCTAAAACCTGACCAACGCAGTTTATTTTCCTGATTGCAGTTTTCCGTCTTGATTTAGAATTTAAAGCACAGCATGACTATCACATCGCTATGCAATATTTTTTCGAGGATAAAAGACTAATGTTTTGTGCTTCACACGTTGTCTGTGAGTAGGTGGCACACTGGAGATTATTCATATAATGTCTTCAAAAGTCCAAATAATAATAGTTCAATAATAATAAGGTGAGATTACAGTGCATACTTCTATTTTATACCATAATAAGGAACGTATTAATGGTAAACTTAAGGCTATGTTGGTCTATCGGTATGGTAATCAATCAAATAGTTTCTGAATCTTTTGAGCTGAAAAAAACAAACAAACAAAAAGAACACATTATTGTTGTTAAATAAGAAATGTGATGTGAAATGTGAAATGTGAAAGTTTTAGGTGTAACATAGATAAAAATACCTGTATCTGAGTGTGATGAGAAAAGTACAGCTTGTACACTCACCTTCCTCTGCTGAGAACACTGTGGTGACAGGGCTGAAGGGTCCCTGGCCTTTCACATTGTACGCTCCCACTTTCACCGCAAAAGGAGAAAACGGTGCAATGCTCTCGTTGCGGTAGACATAGCGTCCTGGTGCTGATGTCACAACATGTGTCCACGTTAGCTCGCCGAGCAGCCGCAAAGCAATGATGTAACCAAAACCGTCTCCATTTTGCAGCTCCTCAGGCACAGGCTGTGTGGAAAAATACAAAACAATAGTCACACTAAAATACATACACCATGTTCACAATGTAAGCTAATCTAGAGCTTGTTGTCGCTTGTGGAAAATGCACAGTATGACAAGAAACTTGTTTGTAATGAGAAGCCACTGCAGAAAATAAATGGCATTATAGGACTCAAGGGTCCAGCTGGAGAATGGGTCTAGCTTTGGCTGGGGGTAATAAACACTGCTGTTCAATTCCATTCAATTAGGTGAAACCATTAGCTCACGCAAAGGGACTAGTAATATAGACAGATGACTTACCTCCCACGTTATTACCAATTCAGACTTGGAGCCTCCCCCACCGCCAACATTAGCTGGTGCCGTATCAGGAACTGGGTACGACAAAACATTTTGCATTGGGAGCAGGAGACACATAGACAATGGCACCTGCCTATGCTTGGTCCTCGTCGTGATTATTCAATGACTCTTTTTTTTCCTTCCTTTATTTCGAACCACATTATCTTGCACCATTTACAAATCATATATGTATGCTTTTTGCTTTGATATGCACATTACATTTTGGTAAGCAGATAACATTAATACAGCAATAAAACACAGTTTATTCTGTTTTCATATGATGATTTACATAACTCATATGATGAGTTACATTTTTTAATATTCATGAAAGACACTAAGGTAAGTACATAAACAACGGTGTTAAGAAAATAACATCTAATATTGTTTAAATATTAATCTTCGTGTTAGATCACAGTATCGCAGCGTATAATTTTGTCAGTGGAATATTGGGACTCACCTGCGTCCTCGGTTCTGGTCTTGAGTGAGGCAGGGCTTGGTTCTCCTACGCCAACACTGTTCCTAGCCAGCACACGGAACTCATACTCCACCCACGCATTCAGGTCCACTACTGTAGCAGTCAAAGTGTTCCCATCTATCACCTCAGGCACTGAGAAGAGATACATAAGACCTAGCTTAGAGAAAATGACCATGATTACCAGAAACTGCTACAGCAAGAACAGACTCAGTCTAGAATGCCAGACACTGTCACTATAGCTACAATTCATGTTCTTTGCAATGCAATTCAATTCTATTTGAATAGCACTTTTTAATAGACATCGCCACAATCGTTTTAATGAACACCGGATGGAGATGTAGATCGCTTAGAGATGATAATGTCAAGGAAAAACTTATTGAGACAACATTAGGAAGAAACCAGACTCAAAGGAAACCTAGACTCTTTTGATTAAAACTGAATAGTGTGATTATAAATCATTTTGTATAACTTCAGTATGTTCAAAAAGTATTAATCGCTCAATGATTATATCTCCTTTTGTTATATTTGCATTGGATTTTGTCTTCTCTACTAGAAGCTCTACAGAAATAATATTAAAGAAGATATTTAGATGCCCTCGGTATTACTGGTGAATGCAAAACCTAAAGTTAATTGATAATTATACAGCACTCTCAGAGTGAACACAGCTTTGATTTGTCTTTGAAAAATTTGACTTTGGCATTTTCTTTTTTTACCTCAATGTAGAGATCTCAATTTAGATGGACAATTTTGGTTAGATGTCACCACTCATACGCTCAGGGTTGGAGCAATTTAATGACTCATACAGGTGAAAGCGAATGAGCAAAAAAAAAAAAAAAAAAAACAATACAGATGCTGCAATTAAACAAACAAACAAAAAGGTAAAAAAAAATTAATAACATGTAAAGGGAATGGAACAGAAAACAAAGAAGGAACACAAACGTATGGAAAATCCAAATTGTAATCCAAAGCATGTATCACAACAGTACTGGGTCGAACAGGGCAATCATGTGCAAGGCAGGAACAGAGTGGAAAGAAACTGGAACTGTAACTGGAACTGAAACTGGCAGTGATAAAACTGGAAAATAACAGGGATAAATATCTTATTAACGCAAATGGCAGAAAACAAAAGAAAGAAACAAAACTTCAGCGTATATCTCTTCGTGAACAAAAGCACACACAGAGCTTAAACAGGATAAATGTACAGATACAGTATAATGGAGAACAGATAAGTATGATCAAAAGTCCAGTGACTGAGAGTGTGGGAGTGCTTGTGGCTCTGTAGTCACCATGTTTGATGTAAAAGGAGCTGGGATGTTATGCACTGACACTGGACAGAAATGTTTAGGTCATACCACAGACTTTATGTTGGATTTAATTTAATTGGATTTTTTTTACCCAAACATTTACAAACATAAATATTTTTTCAAGCCATTCCTTTTCTGCCCTGTGCTTGTCTGTTGGTACACATATTTTTACCCTGGCCAGAGATTTGCTTGAGTGTTTTCTGCACCAAACGTAACATTTTGCTTTTAGACCAAAATCTCTTCCCGAAAGCTTTCAGATTTAGTCACATTCCTTCCAGCAAATCGGAGGCAGGCCTTTATGTTAACATTTTTCAGAAGTGGCTTTCTCCTGGCCAGTCTCCCATAGAGGCCAGATCTATGAAGAGACGTTGATATTGTTGAGGTCTGGAAAGGTTTTTTTCATTTTAGCTTTTGAACGCTTCTTTGACAATTGCCCTTCTTGTATATGCTCTCAATCTGGAAGAATGGTCGGATTTCAATAGTGCCTGGGTTGTGCCATATTTTCCCCTTTTGTTAAAATACACAAAACACATTTCTTCCAAAAAGTTTCAAAGCTTTGTTGAACCTTCTTCATCTTTTTCCAACTTCATCTTAAAGCACCATTGGCAGTTTTGTGAGTGCTCAAGAAAATGTAAATGGATGAAATGGGGGCATGGAAGCCTTTATTATCACCACATATACGTTAGAGCACAGTGGAATTCTTTCTTTACATATCCCAACTGGGGAGGATGGGGTTTGTAGCACAGGGGCAGATATGATACAGTGCCCCTGGAGCCTTGCTCAAGGGCCCAACAGTGGCAGCTTGGCAGTGCTGAGGGCTTGAACCCTGATCTTCCAATTAACAACCGAGAGCCTTAACCACTTGAGCTACCCCTTCTTTTTTGTTTGTTTTTTGTTTTTTTAACTAATTAAAATTAATAGTCCTGATTTAGACAATAAGAAGAAGGAGGGGCTGTTAAACTTTGTAGACTTTTAAAAAAAAATAATTTTAAAAATGTGTTTCAAACAAATCTCTTCCAATATGCGTCATATTCACGTTGGAATATTCACTACAGTTTGAATTCTTTCTGAAGACACTGTACACTGTATACCTTAAACTCATACGTTCAATCCTAAATTTCAGTTCTGTTGACAGATCATGTCCCTAACATAACAACATTTTACGAATTAGAGCCAAACCCAAAGTTGTGTGGTGTAAAATTGGTCATTTTCATTTAAACCAAACAGAAATAAATGCAGTCATCAATTGTAAATGAATTTAATGGAACATTTGCTGTTGACCTCCAGTGAAAAGCGTAATGCATTAATACGATGAGCCACTTACTGTATATTTTGTCAAACAAGATTTCATTACCTGTATTCACTGCCTGCCATCCCACAGTGAAAGCTGTTTTGGTCTGGATGATGTAGCTGAGGATGGGGCTGCCATTGTCTTGTCCAGGCCTCCAGGAGAGCTGTGCTGTGCTGTCTGTGATCTCCTCTACTGTTACAATGTCTGGAGCTCCAGGGGGACCTGACTCAATTCAACAATTTAATATTTCATTTATGACTTCATTCATTTATTCATCAAGGGGTAAAGATTTTTTTATCCCAACTTGGGTGAAAGCTAGGATCAGAGAACTGGGTTAGCTGAACAGTGGCAATTTTGGATTAAAGGTTAATGGCAAATAGCAGCAGTCTGGCAATTTGGGGATTTGCAGTCATTAAGCCAGCTAAATAATCTACAGTTAACCTAAATAACAATAAAACCCAGGATCTGTCAAGAAATACACTCATCAGGCTGTAATATTGCATTAACTGGCTTATCAAAAAGAACACTAAATAAACAATAAACACCATCATAACTGATTCCATCATTTCAAACCCATGATATGAAAAACTCAAACGTTCGTGATTTTATACAGACTACAATAACATAAATCTAGAGCTCCATTATGATATGCTAAGCTGCTGTACTATTTCTAAGCCTCCTTTAACCTTTTGAACTGCAGATGTTGACCATGCTGTGCTAAGATTAATTAAAAGGTATCGATCGTCCAAAGCTCATTAGCGTGCTATGATAAACATCTTAGACAGGTTCCTCTAATTAACTCATACTAAAGGAACGAAACGCATACAGTAGATCAATTCATATTACATGGAGAGCACAATTAAAAAAACAACTTAATTAAAACAGGCACTGAATGATTAAGATACTCATTTACCAATTAAACATATTTTACTTGCAACATATAAATATAGCTACAATGATTAACATTCTGACATGCGAGTAAAACATTTAAACATAATATTTATTTATAGTATAGACTATTAAATATAGTATAATATATAAGTCTAACTCTTTCCTTATGTGATGCAATTGTGTGTGTGTGTGTGTGTGTGTGTGTGTGTGTGTGTGTGTGTGTGTGTGTGTGTGTGTGTGTGCATAGGCAACATGTATTGTGCAATATGTATTTTTTTTACCTTTTACAATCAAAATGGCAGCTGCAGATAGACTTTCTACATCTGTGTCGATGACACAGACATACTTCCCGGCATGTTTCAGTTGAATATTGCGTATCATCAGATCTCCAGCCACCCCCTTTGTGTGCAAACACACACACACAAACACCCACACCCACACAAACACACCCACACAAAGAGAAACACACACTTGCTAAACTGTACAGGCATAACTAAATATTATGCAAATAAGTATATCTAACATGCATATTCAGAAGACTGCACACAGACTTAAATAATGTGCATGAAATTTACATAACTGTCAGTGTAATCACTTTTAAAAAACAGCAATAATTTCAGATTGAGAGAAAAAAAGTGTATAAGTTTACTATAGTGTTCAAAATGTCTGTCCTGGATAAACATTCCCCATGCCTAATACTGCACCGGATCCAACTACTGAACATAGAATATAATGGGCTCTAATTAAAGCTTGAGCACAAGATGTGGAGTGATTGGATGCAATGTGCAGACAGCCTGAATTATACCACAGTGCTTGGGATGAATACAGATTCACATGGGTGCAATTAAACAAATGTGTTAATTTAATAATGATAAAGAAGCTGGCGTGTTCAGGGCAAACGAGCAGTAGCTCTGAAAAGCAACTGGAATATCAGCTATGATATAGAGGTCTGTATAACCGAAATGGAACGGACAACTTGCAAGTAGTGGTCGTGTTTATCAGGCATTGTTGTAGCTAGTATTTAAACTGTAATGTTTTCTGAATACTTAAATATTATGAGAGAGATAGACCCGTCTCTGGACAGTGACTAGTACTTGATACACACATCAGCCCATGACAAGTGGCAGATTCACCATAAAGCATAAATGCTCTTAAACAAATGTACATGTAGTACAGAGAGTACAGCCTGGAGTACAGACCTGAACACTGGTACTGTTGCCAATGGAGCTGCCACAAACACAATCCTTTTCACAACCCTAAAGGGGAATTTCTGTGGTCTGCTTATGTTCTGTGGCCTCAGTGATCCATGAACCGTGGGCCATATAACAAATAACATTGTAAAATATGTTCTAATCTTTTGCACTTTACAAATACGCAAACATCTAAACAGCAACTGTTCTAAACATCAATGGTCAAAGGCATACAGATGTCATGATCTGAATTACACTGATGTGTGTGTGTGTGTGATGTTTAATCGAATCAAACATTATAGTCAAACCTCTAGGCAATAACAGTCTTTATGGCTTCAGAGGATTTAGAAGAATCATTAAGCATTAAGAAATTAATATGTATTTTGAGCCAAAAGTAAGCCTGCAGCTTTGCTTTCATTAAGGGAAACGGTGCTATGGAACTCCCCTAAGATGTGAACTTCAGACTGATAATCCCACCAGATGTGTGACATTGCAGAATTCATAGAAAAAGGAGCTTATTACAGACATGAGTCACTGTTAAACATAAAATTTGGAAAAGGTGTGAGAGCATCTGCCTAAAGGCTGATTGAGCTGTTGAAGAGTTCTCAGCAGTAAACTTAATCTCAAAATCGAGCCAAAAAAAAAAAATCTTGTTATTTCTGAACTGCTAATATGATTTATAACCAAATTTGCTTTCACATTGCATTATTACATGCATACTTCAAAGACAATCTAATTTCTGTATTTTATCCTTATAATAATACAGCTTTATAAAACTTCATCTTTTTTTTTTTTTATGAAAAAGTCATCATGCAGATTCAATATTGATACAAAATGTTTGCCTGCAATCTCCTTTCCTGATACTAATTATCATCCCTTCATAGCCAAGAACTAGCTCGGACTTTGCAGGTCACTAAGCATAAGAGCAAATACGACTCAAAGTCCTATGAGAGCACTGCATAGAGGACTAATTGATTTTTGATGGAAAGAAGATTAAAAAAAGTACTAAATGATTATTCAAAGAGGCCAAACCAGAAGAGGTATGAGACAAAAGCCTTATCAAGGGTGAACTTTGCAACCGTTAGAGTTGAACACTGTCATTTTTCACCAGAAGCAGATTATCATAATTTGCAGTGAAAATCAGCGAAACAAAACAAAACATCTGCCTCTTTCTGAGCTAATATATATTTCTGTACCATTAATCTAAAAAACGACTACTGAATTTAATATTGATTAACTAAAGATGAATTAAATACTGTTTAATATGATATTCTAAAAACTGTGAAGGTATAAGCAGACACCATGATTTATGGGAACACATGGAATTATATAATACAGTCAAATGCTTTTTCACTAACCCCACCAACGTGCTCATAGTGAGGGTCGAGTTTGTTGAGGAGCTGTCCGTTAAAGGCCCAGGAAAAGGACACATCCAGAGAGGCATCACACGCGATTTGGCACGGCAGCACGATACTCTCGCCCACTATGATCTCCGTATCCACTGGGCCCTGAGTGATCCGTGTGGGATCTGAGAAAAACATCCCACACAACCTCATGTTACAATATGCTGCGATCTGTCAATCAACTGATGGTCACGGAATACTGAAGCCAACAGAATAACTTGACTTAGCAGAGATTCTACAAGTCTCTGAAGCTGTACTTGAGACAAAACACCATTCTTCTTGTTTTGATGATGGTGGTAGAAAGCTATATAACACATGTCCTACTGGCGTTTGCATTATGGTTAAGAACTAATGGACTGTCAAGTCCATAGAATAAGATTTTTCTTTATTTTATAGAACCTAATACAATCTAAATTCCACTATCAAATTTTTATTGTATGTGAATAAAAAAAAAATATATATATTTAATTTCTTTATGACAAGTAAAAAACTACCAGAAATCTCATTTCTAAATAAATACTAGCCTCCCCTTCGATGCATCCAATTTACCCAATCTAGAATGAGAAAGTCAGACGTGTAATTTATTTTTAAGCTACAAATAAACTACACAGTATCAACGCTATAAAACTAAATTGCACACAGAAATAAACCTTAACTGCAATCCTGCGTAACTGCAAAGATCATTGCGAACAAACAAGTAATTACACAGCACACACAGAAAAGCCTTTGTCTTTCTCCTGTGTCTAACTGTATTTCCCTGCCCAGCCAATGAAAGTATAAAATAACACACTTACCTGTGACCAGCAGTCTTCTGGTGGTACTTGCCATCCCAAATTGGTTTCTAGCCAGGCATGTGTAGCTGCCCACATCTGTCTTTGTCACATTTATGATTCTTATTGTTCCATCTGGAAGAAGACTTATCCTGTGAGAGAAAGAGACAAGCATTACCCAAAACTGAAACCTCTCTGGCCAACAGACTGTGAAGTTTCATTTTGGCTTTTAAAAGGGCCAAATTAGTGCATTGTATTGGATTTGAACATCAATCATCACTTGGTAGTGCAGGGCTTGTAGCTGAGCGAAGCATCTTGGTGGCAACAATACTTGTTTATTACTGTCAGTAATCATCCCTTCATATGTGTAGTTGATGAGGCCTGTAAATGAATATTCTGCATTTACAACCATATCATCCTGTTATGACTCAAGAATCATTTGGGGAAACAGCAGGGCCACTATAACACCATTAGTCCAAGGTTTTGAATAGACTTCTCATGTCTAAGTATCAAACAAATCTGAATAAACTGTTGTAGAGCCTCATTGCTGTAGGCATTTCAGTCTGCAAACCCTCCGCACACTGGAAATCAGAGCAAATCCCAGGAAATCAGAGCTAAGTGAAATATTTTAACCAGCCCATCTGGCACCAAAATCCATGCCATGGTTAAAGTTACCGAGATCACATTTCCCCTGAAACATTACCTGAAGCTCTTTATGTGTATCTGCATGATTTAATGCGCCGTGCTGCTACCACACGACTGGCTGATTGGATAACTGCATAGATGAGCAGCTGTACAGGTGTTCCTTTTAAAGTGGATGGTGATTGTAGTTTTATCCTTGTTTTTTTTTCTGTTTTACTCAAAAATTCTCTTATTACTACACAAAATTGCACTTTCGAGAACATGCTGGAAAATCATTCTACTGCATTCAAAGAAGCAACGGGCCTTAATTATCATGCTGGATATGAAAAGATATATGCGTACATTGTTAGCATTTACAGTTATTTACACAATTCATTTTGTATTCATGAAAATCCCATTTCATATTCTACCCGTGCTCATGAGTGTGTGTAAATGCACGTACACACAAGAGGACTGGATAATGCAAATCTTGACTTGATTGACTTCATATAATATAATTTGCATGGATTACTGCATGGAGTTACAATGCTTTTTTATTACGTGCACCAAATTTAGAAGATGCAGATCAAATCGAGGAATAAAAGTACCATTAAGAGCATTTTGAGACAATTGATTTTTATATTATTGGTATAAATTAATGAATGTAAAATGGTGCTTTATACACAGAGGTCAGTCTGTTATAGGTTGGCCTTATGACTTAGCTGACAGAAGATTTTTGCACTTGCTTTTAATGAATAACATTACATTTTATTACATATTTTTATTGGCATTGTAATGAGCAAAAAGAATTCCCACTTTCGTTTTCAGAAATCCAGTGGAAATTATTGGTTTGGTTTGGTTCAGATTACACCTTTAAACTGGCGGTGTCTGATTGAGTGCTCTTTAGACATACTGTACACACCATGGCATTACATGAATGCATTTCTACTTCCTGTGATCTCCTTGACACAGTAATTCCAAAACCACTTAATCCTAATTCATTGAAATATAAGCGTGCATTCTGTTTTCATCTTCTAACATGAAGGCTGGGGGCTGGGGACTGACTGGAAAGTGAGAAGAAAAAGAGATAAGCTTCAGAATGGTAAAGGTATTATCAAGGAGGTATTTGTGTTTTTTTTTTTTTTTTTTTTTGATGAAAACTAAGACAAAAATGTTAGGACAATTTTTTTTACATAATAAACTGTAAACAATAATTCACCCTTCTATGGAAATGTGAAAGCAATCAAAATGTCGGAAAATGGAAATGTCAGATTAATATTTTGTAAAAAAATATGTTCTCTGCTTTTCATAGGCTTTATCTAGTTAAGCTAATATAATTTTATGTAAAAAAAAAACATAATAAGGAAAAAAATATTAACAGATGAGTTTTATGTGTCAAAACCCTGTCCCGAATAATACAATTACAGCCTCGAGTGCTAGTTTTTGTATGCTCACTATGTCTGCAAGGTTGCTGGATATCATAGCAATATAAGACATAATTAAAAGTTTCTAGCTAATGGAGGCAAAAAGATATTCAAATACAAGTCCTGAAAAGCCCTTTGTTATTAACACGTCATGTGTCCTAGGTTTGCATCAAGTCCATCTAGTAAATCAACCATAATATTAAAACGACCCGCTTGTGCTGCTAAAACAGCTTTGAGCTGTCAAGGTGTGGACTCCATAACACTTCTGAAGGTGTGCTGTGGTATCTGAGACTAAGATGTTACAATCCCAGAGATAAATAATCAGACTGAGATCTGGGGAATTTGTAGGTCAAGTCAAAAGCTTGGACATGATCCTTAAACCAATCTTGAACAACATTCAGGAGCATTCTGAAAGAGGACCTCTGTAGAAGGTCAGTACCATTAGGGAATACTGCTGCCGTGAAGGTCTGCTTGGTCTACAACAATGTTTGGTAAGTGATAAAGAATGGAAGGTTTCCACCTGGCTGTCCACATGATGTTAAAGAAAACCTCATTTATCAGACCAGGCAATAATAACATACCAAATATATAATGTGTTTTCTATTTAATTCAAATAACCAGTTACATATAATAAATTGAGAAGAAAAGACAAAGTGCAAAAGTGCTAATAGTAACATAAGAGAAATCCCTCTAGGGAAAATGACAGATATCAGAAACAAGAAAGAATTAACTTTACCTTTCTGTGCTTTGGAGTTGTTCACTGCCTTTCCTCCAGGATGTGATGGGAGGAGGATAAGCCTGAGGCCTGCACTCCATAGTCACAGTGCTGCCAGTTTTAGCTTTAAGTAGTGCTCGCACTTGGGATCTCGAGAAGTCTGGGGGTGAGGCTGAGGAATGGAAAAAAAGCAGAGCAAAGAGAGGCATAATAACTCATCTGAGAACAGGGAGTATCAACTGATATTAGGGCTGCAGAGAGTACAAACTGGTCTGAGGACAGCAGAGAACACCAAACAGCAGAGAACACCAAACAGCAGAAAACACTATGATTCCACTATGGAATTGTACTCGAGGGATCAACACCATTCTTCCAAAAGATACTCCCTCTGTCGGGGTTTTGATGATGGTGTTATCTAATATATCTGTCCAACATGCCCCATGTTTAACTGGGCTGAAATCTAGTAAATGTGAAGGCCGAGGGTGTGGGGAGTCAAAATATACCAAAAAAATTCCCCATAGCTTAACAGAGCCTAGCAGTATTTTTTTTGGTCATCTGATAGAACAAAAGAACCTATTGAACAGTAGACAGACTTTTTGCTAGATTTGAGAGCTGCATATACTCAACTCAAACTGCCATATTTAACACAGTCATTTGTCAAGACAGAGCAGAGCAAGTCTAAATCAATACAAACTGTTTAGGCAGTGGTGGCTCAAGCGGTTAAGACTCTGGGTTATTGATTGAAGGACTGGGGATCAAGCTCCAGCACTGCAAAGCTGCCACTGTTGGGCCCTTGAGCAAGGCCCTTAACCCTCACTGCTCTAGGTGCACTGTGCCATGGCTGACCCTGTGTTCAGACCCCAAATTCCAACATTGGGATATGCAAAGAAAGAATTTCACTGTGCTGTAGTGTATATGTGATTAATAAAGGCTTCTTCTTCTAAAAACTGGCAGTAGAGAGCACCAATTTTCATAAAACAGTGGATAGTGGCAATTAATCCAACATTTCTTGTACTGCACACTTAAGCTGTGAGATAGCACTGATATTACATAATTAGCCTTGGGCCCCTGTGTAAAACAATAGTTAGGGCAGTGGTGGCTCAACAGTTAACACTCTGAGTAGCTGATCAGAAGGTCAGGGGTTCAAGATCTACACGCACACACACACACACACACACACACACACACACACACACACACACACACACACACACACACACACACACACACACACACACACACACACACACACACACACACACACACACACACACACCCAGGCTGCCACTGTGTGCAAGGATCTTAATCCACTCTGCTGCAGGGGTGCTGTATCATGGCTAACCTATGCTCTTCCTAACAAGCTGGCATATGTGAAAAAAAAAGGATTTTACTGTTCTATAATGTATATCTCACAAATAGAAGTGCCTTCTTCTAGATTCTGTATATGCTATACTAGACATTTTGTTTATGATATAACAGGAGCTCCAATTGCTTCCCTCCTCACTCTCCATTTTACATCCCACATTAACACTCACTGCTTTCTGCTACCTATAATAATAATGTGGCTAAAACCATTTATTCAAATTATGTAAAAAAGGAAGGGAACATCTTTTCATGCTCTTACAGTTGCAATTACTTTGATTTAGAGAGCAAGAACCGTTTCCACGTGGCAAATGAGTAGTTACACGCTCTTTTATTTTCCATTGATTCTGCTCTAATTTTCTCCTTTTTATTATCCAATAACAATTCTCAGCTATTTGCTAGACCTCTCTTATCACTATAGCCACTGAGTATGTGGGCCAAAAACTGCACTGGTTCTAGCTGTGTTTAGGATAAAATAGTTTTGGATATTAGTATCCCTCTGGATTACAATCTCTTTAACCTCCAACCGACCTCCAAAGGGTGATGATACAGCTCATAAAAGTCTCACAAAATCTTTTTTTACGTGCTTGGGCAGATGATTTCCCAGGTGTGAATGCAAATAATAAACAGATGGAATGTCACACTGAATAAAAGCATCTTTCTTCATATTCACAAAGATGCTTTTTAATGCTTTTATTTCATTTTTATATTTATATTATTTGGGTAAAATGCTTGTATTTCAGCTTAATACTCTCTGATTACTCAACATGCACTGAGGCCAGAAACATACATACATATATATGCAATATATTTATACATATATATGTTATATATATGTTATATGTATGTTATATTTTCCCCCAATAAATATAACACCGGCATATAAGTGGTGTGCCTTTAAGAAAATGTTTCCAAAGTCCATTACATACTTCAGATTCATGATACAAACCAATTTGTGATGATAAAGGGAAGAACTAATCAGGATGAAATCCGGAGGAAACACAAAGAACAATAGGTGGAATGTCTTACCAAGCACCACCAGCTCGGCACTGAAATAAATAACTCCATGTTTGTTTTCCGCAACACACTGGTACATGCCAGCATCAGACAGGTTGACTGAGACTACAGTTAGAGCTCCATTCTCTATGTGAATCCTGTCCTGCAAAACACAAACAAACACTCAGACAGAAAGACAAAAATGATAGAGAAAGAGAAAATACTGAAAACAAACAGGAAATGCATTTTTACATGGAGTTAGTGTGTCACTTCATATGAGTACTACATTTTCATTATTACATGGAATATACCTGAAGAGTCGACGACTGCCTGGGCATTTTCTTTCAGGACCAGTGGGGTTCAGGTAATTGAGGGTTTGTAACAAGCCCTTATACAGAGGGTACTCATAATTTTAACATTTTTAGAGACAGGGGAGCAACAGTATTAATATCGCTTTCCACTGAGGATGAAAAGCACTTGACATGTTGATACTGTTCCTTTGACTGCTGAATGAGGACAAAAATCACTCAAGCAGATACTGTTTTTTTTGTTTGACGATAAGAGTCACTCATCATTTTGATACTGCACTCTTGTTCTGTCTCTGTTCATTTCCACACTGCACTTTTGATAGCCTTGACTGGACAAACCTGGCCTGGGCACATTCTCATCTGCAAGAACAGATAGGTTGATAGATTTGTTACTAGACTGCCAATATCATGGCAGAAATGCTGGGAGAATGGACTGCAGTGTCTTCCGGAACAGTGATGGTGATGGAAAAGCCTATAGATGTACAGTAATCATGTGCCAATGCATCCTGGCCTACGTGTTCAGTCTGGGCTGGTGAACCATGTCAGAATTCTCAGTCTTTTAGTGAACCTTCCTGAGCAGCAAGGTGTCTTTTTGCAAACAGATTGACTTCTTCTCCTCTGTAGGTCTTAAACTACCTTCTTGTTATTTGTCATTTCATGGGTATAAGCTTGCTGGGTGACAGCATATTGACTGTCTGATTTTATCTGTCAGTGGATATGCAGCTCTTAAAGCCAGAAGGTGCGCAGCTTCACACATCCAGAGCTTGCTTGCCCACTTCGGCATCACTTGCAGCATCATTTTGTGCCATCATTGTGATTGATGTAAAATACCACCATGGTGTGATGTGTTTGCAGGCCTTTTAGAGGTTTTTGAACATGTTGCAGTACTAGGTACAAAGCTTTCATTTCCAGTATGTTGACATTATAATATTGAGCTTTTTATTTTCCTTCTTTATATCTGTTGTTTCATGGATGTTTTTTTTGTTTCAGATAGAGCATGGTATTTGAGTCAACCAAACTTGCCTACTAATCTGTATTAACAGGCAGTTATTAACCCAGTGATCTGATGCTACCTGCTGCTATGACTCCAATAGCATGATATGCTGTTTGTAAGCTCATTGAGCCAACTGTATCTTTTACTACAGGCATTAAGGTTAAATATTCCATTGTATTGGAGATACAAATAATGCTTTCCTCACAAGGTATGAAAGCCTGTACTACTACTGAGGCAGGAAATCTCTATCAAGGGCATGGATCCTAATCCTGTGGTTTCTAAACGCTTTATTGCAAACAGTACTTCTGCCTTTTAATCAAACTGTGGCTTCAATCTGCTATTCAGTGCTCATGACTTGGAAAAGCCTATTTACTTACCTGAGCAAATGCACTACAAAAGGTTTTAGGCATTTAGTCATCTGTATTGACTAGATCCAGCTTTAATATTGTCAAAGCTGCCTTAACACCATTCTGAAGCATATTCAGTACAGCTGCTGCGCTGTGCTTCTGCTTTATACAATCGTTTTGAAAGCACTTGACTCATGCCCTCTGCCAGCACATCTGATCTGCGTTCCAATGCGATAAGGCACTCGCTCCTGTTCCTTGGGACTGATCCATTGAATCTTCATCCCACTTCTGTTCTTGCCACTGCAACAGGGTAATTTTCTTCCCAGCAGGCTCTGCTTCACCTTTACTGAGGCACTGTTAGTAAGCATTGTACTGTTAGTACTGAGAAAATGGACAAAGAAATAAGAAACCTCCACTAGGTCCAAAGAAATCTGCCCTGGCAGTCTGGAACAAAAGGAAGTAAACAGGACAAAGGCTGCAGTTAAAGGAAAATAATGGAGCTTGTGGTGGTTTGTGTTGCCATGTTGAAGTCGATTATCATTCTATAATAGTTCTTGATATCTTTAACCTACAGTTATTAACTTTCTTTCTTTTTCTTTTCTGACTGATTCTGCTTATACTGTACCAATGAACAGGTGTCAAACTCAAAGTCCATGGGGCTAATACTAGCTTGTGCCTCTGTGGCATCAAGGGCACTGGCACGTACCAGTTGTGAATTGGAGGAGTTTCATAAAATAAGCAGGCAATAAAAGAGTAGTTATACATGTGGGTGGTTATTAATGATGGTTCTTTATAGACTGTATAGAATGTTGGAGTGGGTGGAGTCTTCTAAAGAGGGCAAATGCAAGCAGAGCTGCCACTGACCTTGACCATGACCAGGCACAATCAAACAACAGAAACAACGTGTTGTGTTTTTGTTGTTGTTTTGAGATGTGATTTAGTGTGATTTTCAGTGAAAAGATTATCTATGCTTAGAGGAAAAATAAAAAAAAGCCCCAACAAAACAGGAATTTCTCCAAAGCCTGCCTTCTGTGTATTTATTCCCATCATTTCATTTGGCTATTTCAAATAGTTCACTGTGCCTTACTACATAATATTTTGTAGTACATAGAATTCACACTGGATGCGTTGTATAACCGTATAGTACATGTCAGTTCACACTACACCCATTCTGTCCACACCACCAGGATGACAGCATGCAATTGTTTTTCAAAAGAAAACTCATGCCCAAAACACCAAACAGTGTCCAAAACATGTACGATGGAAAAAGTCCACACTGGGCCAGCTATTTTAACAGTACAAACATGACTGAATAAACCAGTGGGACAGTGAAAAACCACGTAGGAAAATACATTTGGTGTTCATTTGCCTTTGATTCTTTGGACTTATGGACTCCAAATGCTGAAATGCAACACCTAGTGTTGCTATATGCATAAATATTAAAACTAAGTCAATGGGAATAAAAGAAGAGTAAGCTGGGAGACTGAGGACATGTTGTTACCAAAGATAAACCCATATGACTTTTTCTTTACTGCTACAGAAAAGAAGCTATTGTGTGAATAAACGCCTTTGCTGTCAATCATGAAACAAAACATAAACATAATAACAGACTCACAACCAACATAATAGCCTTATTTATGGTCCTTCAAGGCCTCATAAAAATGCAGATATGGCAGAAACTGAATTTGACACTTGTATATGACAATGCCCGCTGTAATACCTATACACGTCATTTGCCTTGTAGTCACTATTGTCAGTGATGTGTTGTAACAGAAAATAAATCATTTTCAGACCAGTGAAAATCAAAAATTCAACAGTGCTGTAATACACAACTTAAATCTTTGTTAATATCTAGCATACACAATTTAATTAATAGGCATGGACAACAATCGACCTACAGTAAACTGCAATTAAATGATAATATGGCTGTGACGCACCGAATCAAACATGCCTTTTAGTTGTGAATACCACGGCCACATTTAGTTGTTACTTTACCTGTGTGTTTAGTAGTTCTCCATTCTTTAGCCAGCTGTATGAAGGCTTGGGTTTTCCACTGGCTTTACATTCCCAAAACAGCCTTTCATCAATGGATAAGGCACTGTCATGCATGGTCTGCACCCACTGAGGCTTAGCTAGGCATCCAAACACACAAACAAATTATAATGTCAATGTTAGAATTAGTCTAAATATATACAAATCTTACATCTAAAACCCTCATATGAGGTGGTAGCTACTAGTACTGTAAATGCTTCTCTTTTGCAGACTCTTTTGTCAGTATGTATGACAGAAACTCGCTCAAGAGGTCCCGAGCTCATTAGCTAGGCAACAGTTGTAAAATGTGTTGTACAGAAAACAAAAACAAATACTTCACACAACAGTGCCTTAGAGCAGCTCAACACATCCCATGCAAATACACATTGCAGCAAAAAGTAATCTTTAATGAATGCAGTCGTGTTTTTAACTTCTTAGTTAGTGGGCTCGATTGTATCACAAATCTAGAAACCACTGTTATAGCAGGCTATATCGCTATATCACCTACGAAGGACACCAGAGAATTTGCCATGATCAATATTTAGTCTGATTAAGAAAAAAAAAGGTCTGTAACTGCAATCTCAGGAAATCGTTGTGTTTGAATGCCTAAGGAAGCAGAACACTTAACTAATAGATTAGCTTAGGCTGCTAATATATTTATCAAGAGGTCAGAAATGCTTCATGTTTTAGAGGAACATTTATATATACTGTATTTACATAGAACATAACTGTTTCTCTTTTTATTGTAAGGCTACAGAATGGATTGATTCATCACACAAAGCCACCGTGTTCAAGCTAAAGTGGAGACTGATTGATTTCACTACAACTACTATAGCTAGTACTGCACAGCAATCACTGTTACTATTTTTATTTGAGTGATTCATTCCAATCCTCCCCAGGCAAAACCATTAAATGCATTAGAGGACGCAAAGAACAATCCTGAGTTTCGTGTCTCATAGCGTAGAATGTGAATATATGAAGAAAATGTAGAAGGCAGAATGATTGCAGAGAAAAGAGAAGACAAAACTCATGGCTTGGTATGACACATATTCCTCACTCTTATCCTTCTATACAGTAGTGAATTAGAAAGTAACTTTTCAGGAGATTCCAACAGATAAATAGGTGATTACATACAGTAAAAGCTGCTTAGTATTTCTATTAAGTACAAGAAAAATAGTACAAACTCTAAAATAAAGAATAAGACTCAGAACTAATACAAAACTGGCAACAGCTAACTTGAAATATGTTGTATTATAATTAACAAGTAAGCCAACATAAAATTATGATGTATTTAGCAAAACAATACTTTCCTATAAGCTTCAGCTAATTATTGTAGTTTCTATAGCATTCTATAGCATATTTTTTTTTTTTTTTTTTTTTCAGTTTTAATTTTCTCTTGGGCTCAAATGCAGAGCATTACAATTCTTTAGCCTGGCTTGGCAGAGAGCTGGCACACAGCACTGTCTACTCTGTCACTACTGAACAGAAGCTGAATTCAGGGTCATAGCCTATTAGATGCACAGCTGACTTGGCATATGTTCCCTTTAACCTTCCCAGTAAGTCATATGAAATCCCAGAGGGAATCCTTAAAATAGTTGCCTTTGACTTGTGTCTGAATTCAACCACAGCACTGTTGAGAATTGTAAATTAAACATGTGAATCTTCTTGTCCCCTGGAATGGCTAATCACAAAGAATCAAATTGTGAACCGTAGGGTTCCTGGCCACGGTTCTGATAATTATCCTGGAATTTCTCCCATTTGGAACACATTTTGGCAGCAGGTTTGTGCATGCAATACAGGTCTGTGACTGAGCTACATTAATTCAGATTTTGTTCTGTAATTAAGATAAATAAGTCATGGTGATTATATTTTAGATATTAAATGACTAAATGTCCTGCAGTTAAGCAGAGCTTTACGTTTAAATTTTAAGGAGCACTTGTGGGGCGCAGTGTATGAGAAGTCACACGCGCTTTCAATGCAGTTCATTTGATGCATCATTATTTTAAAATAACCTACACATGTACGCCTAGACAACACACCGAATTACTAAATAATTCTTTACTAAGAATAGAAAAAAAAAATCACATACCAAAGACATGACAAATGATACAGTATAATGTATAAAAGGTATGGTATAAATGGTATAATTTAGAATGTTTATGTATAATGCTGTTCATTAGTTAGCTATGTCTGTATTAAGCCTTAAATGTTTGTCCCCAAGCTGCCTTTATAGACCAAACATAAGCCAAAAATACATTGCTGTAATCTGAACACTGTGATTTTGCACTTAACCACTGGCTCTCTTTATACAGTGTCTCTCGAAAGAATGTGTTTAAGAGGTTTCACAGCAAAAATAGCAGATCAGTTCAGTCCTGGTATCATAACAACCAAAGAAGCTTCAAGAAGTAGTCGTTAAGTGGAAAAAATATGAAGGTTATTAAGACATCAGCAAAACTTTGAACCTTTTAAGGAGTATGAGGAAATTCATTACAACAAAGTGAAAAAGGGCAAGAAGGGCACTTGTAAAAGAAGTGTCCAAGAGGACAGCTACGATACTGAAGGAGTTAAAGAGCTTACACCTGGTTGAAATAGGAGAACCTACACAGACCTCAAAACTTTTCATCAGCTCTTCACTGATCTGGCCTCTGTGGGAGTGTAGGCAGAAGGTAGACACTTCTAAGAAAGGCAATGTTAGAAAATCTAAGAGCTTTTTTGGGGAACATAAATAAATAAATGTTGACTGGTAGTAGAACCGGACAGCTGGTTACCATCACAGGCAACATGGATGAAGTTAAAAACACTATGAGGCCGAAGGTTTATGTACACCTACTCATCACACCCAAATGTGGTCCTTCCCCAAAACAATTGCCACAAAGTTGGAAGCACACAATTTTATTACAATTTCCACTTCCATGCTGTTCCAAAATGACAATGACCCTGTGCAGAAAGTGAGGTCCATGAAGACATGATTTGGCAAAGATGATGTGAAATAGACAAGTCTGATATGAAAACACTTGAGAGGCCTGAACAAAACCCTGACCTCAACTCCACTGAACATCTAGGGGATAAAATAGAATGATGACTGTGAGCAAGCCCTCCTTGCCCAAGTGAGGCATTAGTGCCCTAATACTCTTGTGGTTGAATGAACAAAAATCCCCACAGCCATGTTTTTTTAAAACCTAGTGAAAAGCCTTTTGAGAAGAGTGAAGGGTATTAGAAGAGTGGGAATCCATCTGCAAAGGGTTGTTCAACAATATAAATGTATAAGCAAATTATTGATGACTATCTGTTCCAGTCAGTCACATGTGCTCCAAGAGGACAATGAACTCAAATAAAGTGCAAAAAATTACAAAGTAATGACTCGAAAGAAAGATGAACGATGTTTTGGAAAGGCTGAGCCACAGCCAAGAAATAAATACAATAGAAAATCCGTGACAGCTTTAGACAAATTAGAGTATTTAGTCAGTTGCACATTAGTTTGTGCCTTCATCACACATTAGGTTCATGAATGGCAGAAAGTAGCAGATGAACAAAAGAAAAAAGATACCATGCCAACATCTTCCCAATTTTCAAACGAGCCCTTAGAGACATTGCTGAGATATAAATGTTACATATTGTGCTGATGTATGTATTCTATTTGGCAATATTTCACCTTAGTGCTGGGGAAATTGCATTCGCAAATGTGAGTGAAATGCTTGCACTCTAAAAGCCCTGTGGAGAATATAACAATATTGATTAACCCTGACAGAGGTATAACAAAGTGTTGATGAATTAAAGAATATACTTCACCAATAATGAACAACAAGTAAACAAGTGCTGTTTGAGTAAATAGCTTTTAGAATTATATACACAATTTTTATTTTTATCTTTAGGTAAATGAAAGAAAGACATTTGAACACACAGAAGACTTTAAAAAAAAGAACACTGGGGCTCTTCAGATAATTCTTGTAGATAAAGTGTACTTTGCTGACAGACAGAGCTGTCATATCTGTGAAGAAGCACTGTATATCATGACCGGCTGTGTCATATCCCATCTCTTTAACAGAACATGCAGATTTGGTTTATTGAAGAACACAAAGAAAGCAGTGAAACGCCAGGGAGAGCTGTGAAGTCAACGTTCGTGTTAGGAGGTGACGGACTGTTCAGTTGTTTATTGCAGGCAAGTGATCTTTCAGCATTTTCTAACTTTCCAATTAGAAGACATGGTGGCTGAAATGTCCATTGGCTACATATCATAGCTACCACTATGACACATTAGTTTCAGACAGATTTAACTGTAATAATGCATAAAATCATGATAAGGGTCAAGAGCGTCAAGTCAACTCAGGTCAAGAAGCTTTTATTGTCATTTATAACTGTTGCACTACACAGTGAAATGAGATGTTTCTCTAGGACCATGCGCTACATAGAACAAAGACAGAGCTAAGGACTTAAGTAAGTTAGTCCTAGCCACATAAAGTGCTTCTGTGCGACCTGGTGCAAACAGTGCAGGACAAGACAAAAAGACAGTGCAAACAAAAAATACAAGACATTACACAAAAGACAATACACAAAAGCAGCACCGACCAGTTTACATACTGTATGTTCTATATTGCATGTGCAATATACTAGACTTACTATAACTGCCAGACACAGGAACAGTTTCTTTCCCCAGGCAATCACCCCGATCAACAACGCCCCATAATTATATTCACTGCTTATTGTCTATAAGTACTGCATTATGAGGACTGTAGGTCATCACATCATCTGTATATATCTCTATATTATACACACTACTGCTGCTATACAGTATATTGTACAAAACGCATAATATTGCACAATATTGTTATTTTCACTCTCACACTTTATGTACTTAACCAATTGTTCAGATTCTATATTCATATTTAATACTCATTCTTTCTATATTGTGTCTCATCGTCTACATTGTCTTGTATAGTTTGTATAGTATAGTGTTATTTATGTCTGTACTTTTGAGAGTCACAAACAGCTGGAACCAAATTCCTTGTGTGTGTCAACACACTTGGCCAATAAACCCGATTCTGATTCTGAAAACAACAATCAACTCAAATGTGAAAGAAAGCATGTTCAAAGAGCAAAAACAATGTGTAAAAACAGCATGTAAACAGTTTGATATGGGTGGTGCTGTGAACATGGATGTATATTGGAAGAGTGTGTATTTGGTGTAGGTCAGTGCAGTTCATACAGATGATGTGCGTGTGTGTGTGTGTATTGTATTCTGTTAATCTTTGAGGAAAAGCGTGATATCTGTGAATTTAACTGTGTTATAGTTGTTAGTGACAGATGGGCTTGTTTGAGCATTTCATATATTGCTGATCTCCTGGATTTTTCACACACACAACTAGAATTTACACAGAATGCTGCAAAAAAAACAATAAAACGTCCTGTGTGCCGAGCATCTGCAGGTCGGAACACCTTATTGATGAGAGAGATCAGAGGGGAAGGACCAGTTTATGCTAACAGGAAGTCTATAGTAATAGAAACAAGCACTCTTTCTAACCGTGGTGAGCAGAAAAGCATCTTAGCATATCAAATCTTGAGAAGTAGATGGACTACAACAGCAGCAGATCAAGTTTCACTCATGTCAACCAAGAACAAGAATCTGAAGCTAGCTCTGGAAAATGGACAGTTAAAAATGAGAGAGAATTCTCCTGGTCTTTTTCCAGGCCCATGATAGCCACAGATTCTTGTTCTTGGCTGACAAGAATAACTGACTTGATTGTAGGGGATACATCACAGGGTTGGATGTTTTGTGCATGCTGAGAGGTTTTTCTGCTCACAATAGTTACCATATCATGTCTGCCCACTCATACTAATCTGGCCAAAATTCCCATGACCTTTCTTATCAACAAGGCATTTCCAGGCACAAACACTGTTGTGTGTTTTTTTTTAAAAAAAAAAAAAAAAAAAGGAAAATCAGCTGAAATTTTCTAAAATACTCAACCCAGCCCTTCTAGTACCAACAACCCATGCAATGATCAAAGTCACAGAGATCAGTTTTGTTCATTGTGATGTTTGATGTAAGAATTAGCCAAAGCTTTGTACTGCAGCAACAAGATTAGATACCTGCATAAAGGTATAGGAGTTCCTAATAAACTGGACAGTGTTACAGTGTTATCTGTAATTTACGAAAACAGGATTCTCGGACATGCATATATGAAATGTTTGGCCTATTAAAAAAAAAAAAAAGAAACAGAGGCAAAAGTTATAAGAATATAAGAAACTCTGCACCTGGGGTATTTTTTCCTCTGACATTAATTCAACATTTAAATTCCCACCTCTTGTGTTAGCATTGATTATTATCCTGATACCACACAAGTGTCATGGTATGCATAAATTATATTTCTGCAAATCCTGTAAGGTACGGGTTGTTTTCTAATTAAAAAAAAAAAACGACATAAAGCCCTTTATTATCTTCTACTCTCTTCCCTTATCCTTGAAATGATCTGTAATTTAAGAACAGCTCCCTTTCCTGTTGACCTTTGATTTTTTTTTTTAATCAAATCTCCACACTCTCTCCAAATGATAAGCAGATTTAGTTCAAGTTCTCTTCCGGCAATGTTTCTCCTGTAATTAATCAACATAACCTACATTTCCGAGGACACTTAGCTTAGCTGGGTAGCTCACAAGCGAATACATATTAAAGTTTGTAAACTATAAAAAGCATCCTATTAAGAACATGCATTAACAGTACATTAAAAACAATGTTGAGCCAACTTCTTCCCACCCTGGCTGCTACATTATTAAGTCATAATTTGTGCTTATTACGTTGCCATTCATGTGTGTTTTATTGGGCAATTTATGCTCATAGGCATGCCGTAGTCTGGAGACCCAGACTAAACCCAGACTGTGGAAAAATATAGACGAATATCCAGTGAAAGAGATTTTATCAGAGTATGAGTGCAATACTTCACTTTGAATGGTGTTTTATATTTAATAGACATTATGAGAACCGGTGAACTGGATGTACAGAACAAATACTGTTGTGGAAATTCTGAGGTTAGAGAGATTTAAAGAATAAAGTATAACACTTGTAGACACGGGCAAGAATAAAAAAAGGTTACACAATTTACTGTGCTAAGCTGCGCAGCAGGACCCAACACTCTACATGTAGCATGAGAGAAGCAGGGCCACGAACATTCATTACATCAAGATTTTATAGACAGAACTCAAGAAAACAGAAGAGACGTAAAAGCAAAACATCCTCATTCATTGGCTCAAAATTACCGCATGCTCATCTCCTGACCAAGCTAATCTGACCAGGCCAAGGTCTTCTAGAGGGCCTACTAGAAGATTTACTGGACGTTGTTTATGGACAACTCGTCTCCAGTCCCTACTGCCCTTGTCATAATCTTAACAAAACAACTGATGACAATGTCAGTCTCTGGTTATGACGCACACAGGGTACAAGCATAGAAGGACAAAGCCTTATGAACAACTTTAGATTAAAAATTTCCACCACAATACATAATGATAATAATAGAGAAGGATCCAAATGTTTCATGGTTCCAGGCACATTTCATCTCAGTTGATAGCTAACATAGCCTGCTGAGACATCATGTATCATGTAGTTTTTAATTTCTTAATTAACAGCAAACGTAATTAACAGCTAATTAATTAACAGCCAACTTAATAGAATTAATTATTGAGTTATTTCTGGAGGCATTTTTTGTTGTTGTTGATTCAGAAACGGGGAGTTCAGATGCTTGAACAACATTCAGACAGCTTCTCTCTATGTTGTCTGTGTGAGTTGAACAGAATGATGAACTTGGTTACTGGATCGAGAAAGATCAATAATTCCTCCTGAAGAAGCGAATTCCTCACAAACATGCAAATGCCTTAAGGCGGACTAATCATTCCTTAGATCACGCTTTTAGCCAGCGTTTTCGTTGGGATTTGTTTAACGCTTTCTAAACCTGCCTGCAAGCTGAAACGCTTACTGTTTATTTGGTCTTTATTTAAATGGCTCAGAATATGAGAATCCATAAAAGGCCATTCTTTGCATCCACCTCTTTTACACACTAAGCATCTACAGTATACAACACTGAGTGGGTTTTGCTCAGCTCAAGGCTCAGAAAGAAGCAGCTTAGCAGGGATGAGATATGAACTCATTGCCTTTTGGCAGCAGGTCGGTTCCCTAAACACTGATTCAGTGCTGACTGACTGACCCTGCATTGTGATTCGTAATTCAACATTTTGTTTGCATTTTATTTTTTTGTGTACGATAAATGGCCGTTTCAAACATTTCACATTTACATATTAGATTAAAAATGGGATTTAATAAGTTTACTCTTAATAATAATGAGATACATTAATAAATCTTAATAAACCCATTCCTGGATGTATTTTTGGATTGCTTGTTACATTTTCTCTCTGTATGCGTTTTTGTCTCTCTCTCTGTCCCGCTTTCCCTTTCTCTGTGTATACAGAATGTCCAGAGAGAGAACCCAATCTGCCCCAGGGATTGGTAGATAGTGAACCAGCTTAAAAAACATAATATTCAATATTACTAATGAATTATAAATGTTTGAGATTCTTAATTGGTTTACTGTTATGTTGTGTAAGTGGCAATTTATAAACTTCTGTTTAAGAGCATTTACCAACGTGGCCTGTCTTGGCATTAGGAAAATAACTGAACTCTTAATTAACACTATTATGAGTCTTGATCACTTAGTGTACTGGAATAAAGCAGCAGTTTGCTCTCGGGCCAGAATCTCAGTGACTTTACAAAGCCTAAATAAAACATACAAAACTGAACAGCTGAACATTGTTGCTTATTAACTCTATCTGGCTCTTTGGTAAGCGACTATGTGTTCAAATAAGAGGTCATGGCTCACTTCCCTTGTTATGTTAATAAAGATGAAAGTTTTAAGAATGTTAACATTCGCTTGCCCCGATTTCCTTTTCCACTAGTGGCTGTATGAAGAAAAATGAACAGAAAGAGCACAGCAAGTAGACATGACCCAATACCTTTTTAGTTTGCGACATGAATATCACACTGGCTTTGGGAAACATGTCAATTGACAAACTTTCTAAATAACAAAAGCAAAATATAGCGTATGGTGTGAAAAAGATTTTTTTACCCACTGTATTCTGAGTAGGAATGTTGACTTTCATCTTTGACTTGTTTTTTTCTAATAAAATAATAATAATAATAATAATAATAATAATAATAATAATAATAATAATAATAATAATAATAATAATAATAATTTAAAAGTCAAATTGCTAGGCTGCCCAGGTTAAAATGAAATATCTTTATAGTTATACCAATATTACTGTGCCGTATATCACATTGCCCACTCGTACGTATAATCTTGCTTTGCATGTGAAAAGGCATTACATTTACATAATAGAAGAGATGACAAACAAATAAACTAACTAATTAAAAGACATAAATAATTTTCTATAAATATATAACATAAACATTTCTTGAAAAGAACCCTATTATGAAAATACACCAATTTGTTCATTAAATTTAGTCTATATATATTATGTATATATATATATATATATATATATAAGATAATCTGGGTTCCTGTTTGCCACTTTTCTGAATTCCCAAATGTGCTAAAAGATGTTTCCATCAACATTTAACACCACTGACACTTGTTATTGCAAACAATGCTGTGCTGCCAACACCAATTAAACAAAGGTTTATTTTTTTGTTCTCAGCTACGTAGTCATGGAAACTATACAAGATTCATGGCTGAATCGAAAAGCACCGAATGCTGAATAATTGGAAAAAATCCAATGAAATGGCAAAACCTTTTCTCCTCTAAGATAATAATGAGAATTAGGTATAATAGGAGTGATGGCACAATGTTGCCTCCCGTCGGAGTCCCAAGCTCAGAATAAAAACAAGCATGAGACAAGATGAGTCTACATGTAAATTTAAATGATTTATATATTGTATTCTATATTGGTTTAGGTAGATGTTTTTAAGGTCCAGACCACTGGCACAAGCCGTGGTCATCTCTTGCTCCTGTCTGGTTGATTATAGTTGCTATTTCTTTTTAATGAGGTGATCAACTCCTCCTGTGCACAACACAGTGCTCAGAAATGTAATGTTTCTATCTTATGGATTGCATAGCTTAGGTAGCAAAACTGCCTTGACTGTTGCCTTCATTTTCTGGACAGTTTGCTTATTAAAAAATCAAAGCAACCAAACCAAAAGGAGTTTGCTCTTATGACCCTTTCCCGTTTACCAGCATATCATGGTCTGATCCAGACTGGGTCATAACAGCTGTCCAAAGAAAAAAATCCCATTAAACAGTAAGTGTGTTGATGGAATAAATCTCCCTCTCTCTCACACACACACACACACACACACACACACACACACACACACACACACACACACACACACACACACACACACACACACACACACACACACAAAACCAGCTACTTACCATGGAAGGAGAGTCGTCCTTTCACAGTGTTCCTGCCCATCTTGTTCTCTGCCACACATTCATAACCACCCGCATCCTCTTGTTGGAAACTGGGGATCTCCAGAACGACATTCGAGTTCTTCATCTTCACTTTGTTGGGAAAGGGAACTCCATTAGCCCTTCTCCATGTTATTTCAGGCACTGGACTGAGAAAAATACAACTCCAGTCAACATTACTGGCATGCTACCTACACCACATTTCTGTAGCACTCCATTTAGTAGGTTGTGCAACCTCCTGCTGCCATCATACAGCAAGAGCACTGAGTCTGCTCCTATAATGCCTGATGTGATTGAAGAATATACGACAAGGAATCATTCCTCAGTATAGAATCTCTCCAGAACCGCTCTGGTTTCTTGCACCTCTTCAGCTCACCCCACATGTTTTAAAACCAAATGATTGATTCTGTGATTATTGAAGCATTTTTCTATGGATTTGGACATTTGTTGTTGGAAGATCCAACCACACCCCAGGTGGCCAGATTTTCATTCAAAATCTCCTAGTACTTCATGAAGGGTCTTTGGAAGAAAAACAAACTCACAGACGCACATGGCGAGTAAAGATTAAATTCTTTTCTGTATAACTAACCTTTTTCTAATGCCAAACCCATCTTATATTGCCAGAAAGCTCTGTTTTTGGTGGTTTTCACACCGGGCACTTATGATGCTGTCTAAATCCGAGTGTGATTGTTCCCAGCTCCCCCACAGTGTTGTTCTGATTTCAGACACACTTGATTTTACAGAACCCTCATGCATCTTATATCATCACAAACACACCCGGAGTGCACAACGTGACTCACCATATTATTTTTTAAATGAATATCGTGGTGCTATTATGTGCAGTAATGCATCTACCTCTTCTATGTCCCACAATGTTCCCTGCCACTCATAGTACACGTCTTGGGGAAACTAATGATTTTGTCATCGGCTTAATGCACATGCACAGGTTACCCGAGTATTAGTTATGTTCACATTGACAGAAACAGGGACACAGTTCCAGTGCAACTGAACTCAGACCACCACCACATACAGGTAGTCTTGGGTTTTGTACACATCCTGGTCCACTTGACAGCTTTAACATTATACATTTTTCATGTGAACATTTTTATTCTGTTAATTCTTATTTCTTTTATTATTCGTTAATTCCTTTATCATTAATTATGTTTACCTTCTGCTCTGTGTTTATGTTCTGTAAAGCTGCTTTGAGACAATGTCTATTGTAAAAAGCGCTATACAAATAAACCTGAATTGAATTGAATTGAACTCTGCCAGTGTTAAAAAGCCCCTCTTTGTCTTGTCTTGAAAACAGCAACTAGTTTCATGTTCTAGCAAACTCTAGGTGCTTATGTTTATGGTTAGATATGATGCATATTCTAAAAGTTTATAGAAGTTATAAATTGTACATATTGTATAGTTCAATTGCACATTTCTCACACTTGCAAATTGTACATAAAATTTATTGCCTATATTGGATATGTATATTTAAACTGCACATTTCACACCTGTAAATGTGTACATACAATTTTGTCTACACTGTATATGCCATTCTGTTACACTGTGGAGCTTCTGTCACTAAAACAAATTCCTCGCATGTGAAAACATGCCTGGCAATAATGCTCTTTATGATTCTGATTCTGAAATGCCTCCATCAGACCCCGACATACCTTACGGAACTGCTTCACCCCTATATTCCTGCCCGTTTGCTTAGGTCAGCCTAAGTGAGTCAGCCTGTTACTGCTCCTAGTCTATGGAATAACTTGCCTCTGTACATCAGACAGGCACCCACTGTTTCATTATTTAAAAACTGTTTGAAAATGCATTTCTATTCCCTGCTTTTTATTTAATTCTGATTTATTGCTGTTATTATTTTATTTTGTTACTATTTAATTATTTTATTATCTGTAATTTATGATGTACGGCATTTTGTGTTCAGCTTTGGCTGTATTATTATTATTATTATTATTATTATTATTATTATTATTATTATTATTATTAATAATAATCATTCATTCATTCATCTCAGGCGTCATCGGACAGGATACACCCTGGACGGAGTGCCGACCCATCGCAGGGCACACACACACTCTCATTCACTCACACACACACACACTACGGACAATTTAACAGAGATGCCAATCAACCTACCATGCATGTCTTTGGACCGGGGGAGGAAACCGGAGTACTCGGAGGAAACCCTCGAGGCACGGGGAGAACATGCAAACTCCACACACACAAGGCGGAGGCGGGAATCGAACCCCCAACCCTGGAGGTGTGAGGCGAACGTGCTAACCACTAAGCCATCATATTATTATAAACAAACAAACAAACAAATAAATAAATAAAAAAAATAAAAGTGTCTGTTAAAATGAGTTTGATTTCTATGTCCAAATACTCTATATTCTAAATATATTATATATCAATTGATTGGGTTAGACTCGTGATATCGATTTTTCCCTGCTCACTATTTATCATTAAAAAACTGACATGTGACATAACAATATAGAATATTTGTCCATTGTCTCTTTCAGGCAAAGACTGCTGAATTTATTTTTTGGTGACATCCTTAATAAAATAATAACTGATAATTGATAAACTTGTCTAATTTTCACTAGACTGTACTTCACTTTAATGATCTTCGCAAATCATTCCACAATCAATCAGATTCGAATGGATATCCTCTTATTAAATCTCTATTTTGCACTTACAAGCACAATAATGTATGTTGTCAGGGTTAATCTACTGTGTAATCACACTGTGTCGTGTATTTAGATCTTTTATGGCAGGTGACAAGTGATAAAGCAGTGTAACAAATCATCAATAATGAACTCGTTTTTAACTGATGCTTCAGTAAGCAAGAGACTCTGATTTTTGGCAAATACATTTGCTGTCGATTTCTTCTCACTCTATTTGCTTTCCTTGCATCCCGTGAAATATTGACTGTTTCCAAACATAACAAGAGTTCAGATAATTGTACAATAAAAGAACTGAGGAATACCCATGAATACCCGTGGTTCAAGAGTACTCATTAAAAGAGCAGCGTTTGTCATACCCTATAAAAAAAGAGCAGCTACAGATTAATACTACTAAAGAACTTTACTTACTTCCCCAAAGCAAAACATTCCAGTGTCACAATGGAGCCCTTGGCAGCTGGAACCATGTCAGGAAAAAAAACTTCTATTTTAGGCTCATATTCACCCATCACACCTAGGAAAAAAATAAAAACTTGTTTTCTGTTCGCTAAGAACATTTCAGTCTGAACAGAGTAGAATGCAGTGAAAAAGATGAGTTAGATGGCTTGGAGCAATTCTTGACAATTTTGAAGGTAAAGATAAATCTTGACGATTTTGAAGTGAACACATATCGAGGCCATGCAGAGTTTGGTGCTGCTTTTGCACTGTTGGGGAATATTTTGTCTTGGAAGGTTTGCTTGATTTGAAGGCAACAGTAAGAATCTTTACATCGAGAGCAAACAATAGTTTACTGAAGCTCTAAAAAGTTTAAAATAGATATACTAAAGATCTGCACTGGCCCAAACAGCACAAATCTCATGCTTGCTTCAGTGATTTCTGCTTATAAAGGGATTCCTATTTACAACATTTGTACTTAATAGCATTTGAATATATTTAGTATGGTTTGTCTTTACTCTGCTACACCTGTATACTTTAATGACTTTTTTAATCCCACTATCTGGTTTCAGCCAGAACAGAATGAGTTTCCTTTGAATCTGGCTCCTCTCAAGGGTTCTTCCTCATATTATCCCAGAGATTTTTTTTCTTCACCCTGTTGCCTCCGGCTTTACTCTTTAGGAAAATATTAATCTACAGTTACATTTTTGTAAAGTTGTTATGTGACAAGGTCAATTGTTAAAAGCACTCTACGCATAAAACTGAATTGAATTAAATATGTGCAACCATGGTAACGTAATCTACAAAAAAACCCTGTAGCTTAATAACTGTAGGCAGACATTTTAATAATAAAAAACTTGAAAAAAAAAAACCTCATCATACCATAACAGTATATGAAGTAACTGAATATGAGTGTGGTGAAGGTTGTGTTAAATCATTAGTTCCTAAATTTATGATATAATGGAAAAGTAAGCAGTGTGGCATCTGATTAGATTGTGAAAGTAAGCACATCTCACCATCTGTCCTCAGGATCAGTGGAGTGGGAGAACTCAGCATTTTGACCTTTGTAATGCGATTTACTACCACGCATGTGTAGTTTCCTACATCGGAAGGCTCTACTTTAGCGATGTAAAGGTTTCCGGTCTCTTGGGAGACAAAACGTCTGCTGTCTTGCTGGACAAAATACGGGTACTCGTTGAACACCCAGGCAAAATGCAGCTCTAAAGAATAGATAGATATTAATTTGTTATCAGACCTAGAGGAGCTGAGATACATAAATGGCCAGTAAATCTCAATAAAAATATCATAAATATGAATTTTTTTTTTTTTTATAAGACCCTTACCTCCTGCATATATAGGTGTACCACATAATAAAACTACTCCTTGACCCTCACGCACTGACACGGCACTTCTTGTTTGCGTTTTAAAATTCAAGTCTGTAAAGTTTTGAAAAGATAAAACAGTAGCACAGTACAACAGTAATAAGAGCAACAGATGAGCTAAAAAAAGTTTAGCTTCTCTGAAATCAGCACAAACGGAGCTAGTAACTCACATGCAAACTGAAGGGTCGCTCTCCTGCTCAGAATGGCTCCCAGTGAGTTAAACGCAGTGCACTGGTAGATTCCTGCATCCCTGTAAAGGTCCAGATTCCTAATCACCAGATTTCCACCAGAGAGACGCCGCCGATAATCAGCCCTCAGATCAATCATTGTGCCGTTCAGTGACCACCTAGGATTAATCATAAAGAAATCATTATAAGAAATGTGCAGATTCTGGAATGACCTGGGAATAAGAGAACTTTCACTGTGGCTTACAAGCTACGATCAGATATTAAAGACAAATAAGCTGCTTTAATGCACAGACAGTAGTTGGGCTCTGCAATATGGTGATACATGTGACAGAAAATCAGCAGATGATTTACATCATAATGGCTAGAGATACAGTAGGAGCTACTAGCAGTGTGCTGTAACAAGGATGTTTGCTGTAGACCAGTGTGAATATAATCACATACAGTATATACATATATGTATATTTCAAAGATATAAATTCAAGAAGTGAAAATATCCATATTGTGATATAAAATTCATAAGTTTCATATTCCCCTTTTCATCTTTTGACAAAATGTGATTTATTTTTTAAGCACAGAAATTATACATATTTATAATAATGCTCAAAAGGCCATATTATTATTATTATTATTATTATTATTATTATTATTATTATTATTATTCAGTTCAATTCGGTGTAATGCTTTTAACAGGACACTGGGCATTGCATAAAAGCAGATTTACAGAAATGTTGAAATATAAAGATTTTAAAAAAGTTTAAAATTCAATTAATATTTATTTCTGATGCACAAGCCTGAGGCAAAAAAAATGTTTTGGTATCAACATGGGTCAAGGTGTATGATCCAGTTATCTTTTACTGCTTTGCTAGAAAAAAATGAAACATTAAAAATGACAATATTGCATGTGAAGGATAAAGATATTGCCCACTGTCACAGTTTAAGGATAATTGCTATGTACAATCTTTGCTAATGTACAGTAATATAACTCTATGCAAACTGTACAATAACTGGTTATGTCACTGTCTTCAGTAAAGTTTCTGAGATATTCTGCTTTAAATCGTTCTCTTTACTGTTCATAAATTACTATTATAGAGAATCATCAGCCCTCCTTCTTCACACTTACAGGATCTTGCAGAGGAATCTTAAAAGCCAGAGAGGATCCGATAGCTTGCCAATCATTTATTTTGGCGGGTGTTCAGTAGATGCATCTGTGCAGGAACTGATGCAGGAAGGCACCACATGCTAATTTTTATTTCCAGGGAGGGAATAAATAAATAAATAAATAAATAAATAAATAAATAAATACAGTGCCTAAAGCAGCTGAATCCCATGATGTTTGGAAGATTATTCGATAACCCAATCCCCATAAGGCTGGTAATAACAGACACCTCCTGGAGTGTTTATCAGGTTGATGCATGAGGTACTTTGCACATTTGGTATCGAACATTTCACTGTTCCCTCACAGCCTGGTAGTTGCCACCCACAAGCTGGAATTCACACAAGTATTTCAAAGCATTGTTTACTTTCTTTGATGGTTGTTTCTTTTGATGGCACTGTCTCTGCATTGGTCCAGCTCCCACAAGCAGCACTGTATTTTTGTATAAGGTCTGCTCATTGTCACTGTTGTTATTTGTACTAATAAACGTACAAAGCAAAGGCAGCTTGGCCAGGGCTAGCAGCAGGGACAAAACCAGAGCTAACATTTAGGGATAACAGGTGATCACACAAGCGTTGGGTCAAATTACCAGCTGCTTGTAATAGGAAATAATCTGCTTAGCATCTGCAGGCTCGTTAAAAATAGGCACGCAGTGATCCAGGCCTTATGAAGCGCACTTGACACCCAGATGCAAAAAAGGTGCTACATCCACACAGAGTGACAAAGCAAGGGAGGCAGAAAGAGGAGGGTGTGAAGTGAGGGTATAGGTGCCTCAGGGCCTTTTTGGAATGTGTCACCATGGATGAACTCAAGTAAACCCTTGCAGTCCATATCAATTTCGAAAAGTCTCATCTAATGAAAACGGCCCTCTGGGCTCTACAGCTTCAGGTTCATCTGCTGAACTATCTATGCACTATCCTCTGCAGACATTTGGCACCTGTGGACTGCCGTAGCTTTGGCAGCCTACTCGTCATCCGGCCACGAAAGAAATCATTCTTGAGCACACGCGCAGCCAGCATTGGCCTGTTGTTCTCAGCGGGCTTGTAAAGCTTGGCTGCACTTTTTTGCACAGGCACACACACACACAAAAAACAAACAAACTCTGATCAAGCTGTAAGATGTATTACACTACAGTTTGTCTTACAACGTAAGTGCAATCCAGAAGAAGTAATTGCTCAGATTTTTCAGTGTGTGGCTGAATAATGAGAATATGTAATGGGCATTATCACTCACTTTCCTGATTCTCTGACAGTGAGCTGCCACTTTGGATTTGTTTCATTCACTACACAGGCTGGGAATCCACCAACACTGAGCGAGCTAATATTTCTTTCCATACAATAATCCAAATTTGCTGCTTTTATTCTTTTTCTTTACAACAGCTATTTTATGGATTGGATTAAAACAAGCCTTGTATGTGATAATTGCAGCCTTAATGCTACATTTCCATTTTTACAAAACAATTTATTTCCTAATCTTACATTACACGTCATGATTTGACAGACTGTTCTCTAAGTTCAAAATAAAAAATGTTAAAAGACGGCAAACTGTTCAAAATAAAAGCGGCACCTTTGGCACTGTGATAACAGCCCGGTAATTTTGTGATATTTTATTTTAACAGAAGATCACACTGTACAGCTATTAGATGCTTTTTTTGTTCATATTTGATATGTTTTATAGCAACCTGATGTTACTTAATTCTCGGAGCACAGTTTACAGGAACGTTAGCTTTCGATGATCTAGATTTCAGAAAAGGAACAGTTTGAACTCTGAAATCTAAAGGGCTCTAGATTTTCTACCACATCAAAGACATGACTGGTGTCCTTGATGTGTGTCAGGAGAGAGAAAACAAATGTCAATGCTTCAGAATCCACTCGTCATGCTTAATATATGTGACAGTGCTAAAATAAATCATGAGAGCGTTGGGTATAAATTAACGGCTGAACAATATGTATAACTGGAACTCCTTTGGGATTGTGGCTATGTATAGGCTTTTTTTTGTCAGGAGCTTTATCACACACTCCATATCGTACCAAAATAAGGTCTGATTATGTTTCTGAATATCAAATCAAGTGCTATACAAACAGTCAAACTATGCTGGTTTGAATACAATAACAGGGCTATAATATTTATCGCATTAAATAATATAAAAAAGAATAAAATCTTAAAAAATAAAATCATAAAATCAAGATAGGAACCTTTTTAAGATTTTAAATATACAAGATATATTTATTTTTATTTACCATGCATGTAACCAAATGATCTAGAATGTTATGAGGAAAACAAGAAGATAGCAATAAAATAAACATAAATAGTCTAGATTTCTAGGCGTTTAAAGTAATTTTTTTTTTTTGGTTTATCTAAAAATCATTTACCCCTTTTGTTAATATATAGCTTACATACTGTATATTGAGAGAGAAAAACAGAAGACAAAAGTGGTGTAGAGACTGTATGTTAAAAAAAATAAAAATAAATTAAAGCTCGAAGGTAAGCAGAAGAAAAATGGGTTTTGATCACCTGAAGCGGAAACAGTACTACATTATTAAAAAAATATTTTCCTTAAGACATGCCTGTCTAGTAAACAAATCTACTGAGACTACTTCTCAGTTCTATACAAGTAAATTAAGATGGTGTAAAGTGGCAAATCCAAATAGCTGGCTCCAATAAATTTATGGCGAGAGTTGTCCAACTGTTCAGGTCCCATATGTAATTAGTTCCAATTCTTCTAGTTTTGAACACAGAAACTGGAAAACATCTGACACCTACAGGTTTTAACTTGGCCTAATTCCCTGGATTTTTTCCTTTTTACTTCCTGGCTTGATTTCAAAAGTAACATATCAGTACAGTATATAGTAATAAAAGTTTTTTGGACACCTGACAATCTCACTACATTTTGGAGTGTGGTTGTGGGAATTTGTCAGCCACAAAAGCATTAGTGAGGTCAGGCACTGATGTTAGATGAGGAGGCCTGGGGTGCACTCAGCGTTCCCGTTCATCCCAAAGGTGTTGAGTGGGGTGTTCAGGGTCGGGGCTCTGTGCAGGTCAGGGCTCTGTGCAGAACACTTCCACACCTACATTGTTACCATGGCTTCATGGACGTTGCTTTGTTCACAGGGGACCTGGGGACAGGGGATCATTTTTTGGGTCTCTTAGTACCAGTAAAGGGAAATTAAAATGTTTCAGACCTTCTATGCAATTGTGCGCTTTCAGCTTTGTGACAGTCTGTAGAAAACCCACATATGGTTGTGATGATCAGGTCAGGGGCACAAAAATGGGGTACACATAATATACAGCGCATAGAAAATCTTCTATTTTCTATGCACTGATAATAATCTATTCATCCACCCCGATATTACTCTGTAAGTCTGTTACAGTCAAATGACTGAAATGGATTATTGAGAAGCAAAGTGTTCTGGGGCACAGGACAGGGCTCTGCATTTTATTACTGTAATTCTGTAAATGTTGTAATTCTTCAACGTTTAATGCTGCAAGGGTAAAATGTTAATATCTTTTCATTTCCGAATATCCGTCATTCAAAAAATAAACAGTATGTCGCAGTATGTTTTTGAATGAGTGTTTGGTTTACATTCGATAGAAACTGAAATGATTTGCTAACTGAGCCTCTTACCACTAATCACAACCTCGAGCACGATACGTCTTACAGCGTGCAATCGAACATAATATCAAAAAGCATTGGATGTGGTGTGAGTAAATGAATTTATCCAGGTGACTTCAAGTGAATGGAATTACCTCTTTTTTTATTGACTTGCTTGTAAAGGAGAGGCTTGCTGAGAACCAGTCATTTGAAAAATATTTTTTTCCCCTATCACTTTCCATTGAAAATATTAGTGCAGACAAAATAAAAAACATAATTTAGCAAATAAAACCTTTATTTGCTCTGCACTTGGATATTTATAAAATATATACACCTCAGCAGATGTACACTGACATGTATCTGCTTCTTTAGTTAATCTTGAGTTCTAACAAGTTTACTAGTAGCTTTCAATCTAACGTTACACAAATACAAAATGGCTCGTTACATAAAAGATACACATGCAGGTAAATGCTACAGGACATAGTTGGGTTAAGGAATGTCATTTAAGTGTGTTCATTAATTCATTTGTTTCTTCTGCCCATGACTCGGTATCTGACAGAGCTTGTTCAATTTTTTCATGCCTGGATTTATGCTAAACACTCCAGTAGAGATGCGTTTTAGCACATCCAAAACACTAAGAAAGATCATATTAAGCTAAACTGCTTAATACATCATGAATGTAAGCACAAAAAGTCCCATTTTTCTAAAATAGTATGAAGCTGTATTTATGTGATGTGACACAAATGCCTCTTTTCCACCAAAAAGAACCGAGTGCTAGTTCAGAGCTAGTGCTGGTGCTGGTTCAAAGTTGGTTCCACTGGCGAACCTTCTAAGAACCGGTTTGCCTTTCCACCGGCTAGAGAGCCATCACAGAGCCGAGTGTGACGTCACTGTATACGTCTCACATTACCCAGCGCAGCAGCGGCAAACACAAACACAACAATAATGCTGGATGTTGCTTTACTGTTAATGCTCATGACTTAGCATCCAAACGCGGCGAATCCAACGTGTACGTGCAGCTCCATGTAATCTGTATAAACGGAGGTTGTAATCGATAAAGTACATAACGTTATTTTATCGTTAACACAGAAAAAAAGTTAGCCTTAGCATGTAGCTACCTACTATCATGTGTGCTGATAATGCATCATATTGCAGTAAAAGTGTATTAAACATTAGTAAACTTTAGGTACATTATCAAAGGCACTAACAGTAGCCCCGCCCACAGTCCCGGACACAAGCGGTTCTTAAGTCTAGACCAGCAACGTTTTGGTGCTACTTAAGAACCACTTTTCCTGGTTCAGAGCCGGTGCTTTGGCGGTCGAAAAAGAAATAACTGGTTCTAAATTAGGCTCTGGCTCCGAACCAGCACTCAAACTGCCTCAGTGGAAAAGGGGCAAAAGAGATATGACACAAAGGGCATGAAAAATTCCCAGTGTGTTGCAGAGTAAAAGTAAAAACAGCACTGTACCTGTACTGAGGAGCAGGGAAGCCTTTGGCATCACAAGTGAGAGTGGCCTCTTCTTCTGGTAAACCAACAGGCAACGTTAAATCACTGGGTTCCATCCGCCATTTTGGCCCATGAAATGATTTATAATCCAAACAATCTTAGAGAGAAGAGAAACAGTAACGTTAGGCTCTAGTAGGTAATGTTTGATACAATATTTACTTGTGTCCTGTGTAAACTATAAAATACAAAATAAAAAAAATGTATACATTCATTGCATAAATGTACTGTCAAGAACAGGTCATAATTATAAGGAAGTTTAAGCTTTCTAAATACAAAATCTATTTTCTATGTTATTTAAAGCATAAGTCTATGACAACACACGGATGAAAATGTGCATTGTAGGTTAAGTGTCTGAAAAACAAGCTCTTGACAAAGGTTGTACCAGCTCTCCACTTCTCCCTTTGAGTGTCTGGTCTTTTTACTGGAATAAATCCCATCTAAACAGCTACTACTGTTTCCTCAGATTTTGTGGGCTCCACCCATACAACAGGTCACAACAAACTCGATAGTGTATTAAGATTTGTTATTAATTAAATAGGAGCCAGATAACAAAAATGCTTACGATGGTCATAACACACTCATATTGTTTCTTTTTTGGCCAAAAGCAGCCATAACTGGCTACAAACATAATGATATTGGTGTCAATATCCAGTATATATCTATATTCTATATAGCATAAATAGCTAAAAAAAATGCTAGATAGTTCTGTGTGTGTGTATGTGTGTGTGTATGTGCGTGTGTGTGTTTTAGCATGTATTAAGTCAACACAAAAGTAAATGTGCATTCATTTGTAGGCTTTACAGCAATAGCTATATCCTCCTGCTACAGTATATAGTCATTCATTTACAAAACAACTATGTAATTGCTTCTTTTATCACCCAAAAAACAAAACTTCTCAATCTTGTTACAATACTGTCCCATTTTAATGTTAAATTGCAGAGCAGGAGCCCGAGAGCAAGTTTTTTTTTTTTTTTTTTACCACATTTTTCCAGTTCCATTAAAATGATTAGACTATTATAAGAACTGAATACTGTCTAATGTGTGTGTATGTGCACAGGCAACATCATTAGTGTAGAAGTGCAGAGCAAAAGCATACTCATTTGAGCAAGTAAAATGGTATCTTTAGCCATTAGACTGAAAAAGATAAGTGCAGTTAGGCCAGTTTTGTAAGAAAAAAAAACAGGAGCAAGAATGTAACTGAACTGCGGTTGCAGTTTCAGGCAAAACATGTCAAGCAGTTCTATTTTAGTAACTTGTACTTTTTCAAGTGCAAATTTAATATTATGTTTAATGAGTAAATGTATAACACAGAGACAATCCACTGTACATTGTAGATTCGAGCAAATTATGTTATTTCTTTTGTTAGAGCAGTAAAAAAAAATATATATTAATGTAATAATCTGTTAAAGGTTTTTGTTCAGGATTCCTTTTACTCTAACCTATATAGAACATTCATGAATGAGATTAAAGCAAGAAATTCTTAGTATCAGCTTCAATTGAGCCACCAGAAAATCTTTCAAGTTTGACACACTTCATCTAATAGTTTTATTGTTAAGGAGTCGATGCCGATAAGACTTTCAGGTCAATCCTCTGCATCACAGAACAAAGCCTATAGAGCCTTTCCACCTATATAAACACCAGTTTCCCACTTGCACATAACTTTCTATTGTTTCAGTTTACCCATTATTGGCAGGTTGACATACACAGAGCACAAATTTCCCAAAAGTAAAACGGTAGAGATCATGTACCTGTAAGACACTCCATGACTGATAGCAGCAAAAACTGTTTCCATAATAACTTCATCTTCAGCGTCCGAAGGCGTGTGAGATTTCCAGCATTCAATAGGTTTTTTTGACCTGAGAAATGCCTAACCTGCAAAAAAGCAAGTTTTAAAAATATTATATATATAAAATAAATACATAATAATATACTACTAATAACAGCATAGTGAAAGTATTCTACTATAAAAATTATAGTATAATAATAATAATAACTAATAGTATATCACTCACTTATAATATTAATAATCAAACTATACAATTAACTAATATGGACAACGTAAATACAACAAAGTCGGTTATCTTTCATTTGAAAAAATAAATAAATAATTGATCGAGTAATTAGACTAATTGTATTATTTCTGATGGTAAACACATTTCTACCTCCACGTATTACTTGTATGCTAAGATTAACTTGTAAGATATTATTTTGTAATGCAAGGCAGCAGCCAGAAGAAAGGATGCAAAGCAGAAGAGAACACAACTGGCTTATCACACAAAAGCCTTAAAGCTGCATTAGACAAGATTTGCCTGGATTTCTTAAAATTTTGTCAAGATTAGGTTTCTACTAATTATGTTGGTGGCGCTGAATACGATTTGATTAATTTGAACTCCTTGAGCCCACCCCCTTATTCCCACACATGTACCCAAAGCTTCAACTAATGTTAGTATTAGCAGGGATTGTTATGCCAACACTTTAAAGCACACCCCACCTTTCAACTTCTGGAAATGGATTAGTTATAACACTATGAACACATGAAAATCATCTTGTGATAATTACTGAGAAATTTTAAAGTACCGTTGCTGTCCCTTTGCCTGTTGTAATGAGTTTTTGTGCTTTTAGCTCAGTGCTTAATATCGTTAGCATCTTTAGCATTTTAATCTACTGACTAAGCCATTCGTTTGTTTAAAAGACAAGTTATAGCGCAATAAACACACAGAATTCGACTCAATTGTGTGAGTTTTAAAGAGTGCAGTCACTATCCTTTTTTTTTACTTGGCTGGTTTTGTAAAGCAGACCTTTCCAGCAATTCAAAGCTGTATACAAAATTTTCAGAGCACAACATGGGTCTTTTTGCTTACAGGATATTTATCAGGTTGCTTGGTGATTTCAGACTGAGATGGGGTGTAGTGAAGGGACTTTGAGAAGTGTCTGAAAGGGGCTCATCCAATGCGTACAAGCTCTATGAACCATAACACAGTTTTCCAAATGAGTTTCTCAGCCACCCAATACACTTCTGCTTAGGCCACTGCTTAAATTAATGAGGAGCAATGATCAATTAGAAAAAAAAAATGCTAGAGCTTCAGTGCATTATATGCCTATATACACATTCAGACACACACACACACACACACACACACACACACACACACACACACACACACACACACACACACACACACACACACACACACACAACTATGAGACAGAGAGAGAGAGAGAGAGAGAGAGAGAGAGAGAGAGAGAGAGAGAGAGAGAGAGAGAGAGAGAGAGAGAGAGAGAGAGAGAAGTATGTTACATAGAAATGTAAGGCCATATTAAGTTAGCTGCTGCAGGATTTTAAAATCTCCTTTTCCTCTGTATCTCAGGTGATCCAGTTATTAGCCCAACAAATCTTGTAAATGCATACACGTACACACATTCACATACACTCAACTCAAACCTACATAATCCCCAGACAGTGCAGGCTTAGCGAAACGCTGTTTGAAGGTAAATTGTCAAATTATGTTGTTGCATAACTCTCTAGAAGGTCTTCCTTTAGTTATTCAAGATTTATTATTCCTTGAGTCAGGGTAAGCATGTTAAAAAAAGGATTTGCCTCCTCTGAACACTCTCCATGAACACTCCATGTCATGTTTCTTCTCACTAAGCGGTCCTTGAGAGTAGCTCATAGCTACGAGCGGTGGAAAGTCTGTGTGACTCGTCATATTAATGTCTGCAAAGTGAACAGAAGACAGGGAATCCAATTTACAGATTCAGTTATTAAAGGACTAAGCACAGATCAATTTACTTAAAGCTGTGGCTAAACAGCATCTTGTGGGCCTGTAACAACAGTGAGCTCCAAATATAGAATATATACAGAACCATACATTTATAAAGACAGACAAATGATCAAGGAGCTCATTATTCTTTCCTTAAAAACTTCACTAGCGGTAATTGAGCTCTGTGTTTCCCACTTCTAGTCCTGGAGCACCACTGTCCAGTATATATTGCTGTGTTAACAGCAGGGAACACACCAATATATACTATATATAAATCAACCAACCGGTTAATGAGCAAATATTAACAGAATTTTGACAAGAATAGACAAAGAAAAAGAAAAATCCTGCACAATGAGTGATGTGATGTTACTTCAGGATGTGAATTTAGAACCACTACTTTAATTTATGAGCAATGTGCTGTGTGTGCACAATTTTGATGTGTAAATTTATGCAAATCCATGAATGATATATTTCACCATCACTTATTTGTCAAGTTCAGCATTTCAACAATGCCAGTATTAGTCAAACAAAAAAAAAGTCGCATTTTACTAAGCTTTTATCTATACGCAAGAGGAACCATGCAGAGTACTTATTCTCTACTGAGTACCATCTGAGACACATGCCAATGCGGATACCTGATCAGCTAATAAATTATCTAGTGAAGAGAAAAGGGATTCTGCCACTTTTTCACCCAATATTCAGCAAGGAAGCACGTCACGAATGGCAAATGGCACAATTTCTATTCTTAATTCCAGATATTGTTCCCATCTCTGCAAGTCAAAGCAGCACTTCAGCTGAAAATATCTATTGGGCTTTACTTTGTATACTTTAAATATGACCCCAAAAAATACGACTAATAACATAAATGTGAAACAGACCCTACTTATATGCAATGGAAATTCATGCTTCCATTATTATTGTAGTTATTACTATTATTATTTTTATTAGTATCTATCTATCTATCTATCTATCTATCTATCTATCTATCTATCTATCTATCTATCTATCTATCTATCTATCTATCTATCTGTCTGTCTGTCTGTCTGTCTGTCTGTCTGTCTGTCTATCTATCTATCTATCTATCTATCTATCTATCTATCTATCTATCTATCTATCTATCTAACTGCACATCCTGGAGAAGTCATAGCGGGATGTGAATAAATATTAAAATACATAAATATTATACCTGCTGATGGAAAATTAAAGACGGTTAAATAAAATAACTATTTTAGAATCCCATACTGTTTTCTCTGAAACAATCATGAAGAATTGGTTTGTGCATTATAAACAGCCCCCCCCCCCCCCCCCAAAAAAAAAAAAAAAAAAAAAAAAAAAAAAAGGACTGGTCTCAGTCCTCTGGAACCTCACTGGTTTTGAAACCAAGTCTAAAACCAGCGTGTTAAACAGAATCCCAGGCACTACTTATTAAGAAACATAAACTTTATTTAAGCCTAAAATATCACTCACTGTGTCTGTTATTCATTTTTGCTCATTTTCACTGTAGGAGTCAATAATTCTGGAGTTGACCGTAAATTACCTGAAGGCAAGGCAAGTCATAATATTTCCTACACGTTTGTCGCATAAACTTACATTAAGAAAAAAAGTCATAACAAGCAGCACAGTGGAAGTTTCGTCAAATTTCATCATCTACATCCATCTTTTTTAGCTGGATAATCTGCATTAAAACAATGAAAGTATGAAAAATGATAAAAATGCATTACCTGTGTATCCCAGATATATATTAACTTTTGAAAGCAAATCAAGCTTCCTTCTGCATTAATCAAATGTCTCTGTCTGCGTTTCCATCACGTGAGCTTGTCGTACACAATAGTTTACTAATATAACTAGAAAAATGAAAGTATATGCAAAAGAAGCCAAACATTCCTTTAGAACACACACACACACACACACACACACACACACACACACACACACACACACACACACACACACCTGCACATACAAACTATTTTGTTGAACACTACTTTAGTATTGATGGTAGCATTTGTAAGGGTGGCTGCTGAAATGAGCGATGTGACCGAGCTGCAAAGCCAAACACACCAGTTTGATTTAAGGCCAAATAAAAAAGGACATGATAATAAATTGCAATTTGTTCAGTCTTTGACAGGAATATGACAGAAAGAAAAAACTTCATGATCTATATAATATACAATTATGGAAAACTATTTTAACTTACATTTATATTTAAAAAAATCTTTACAATGTTACTTTACATAATGTATCTTTTGGCAAATCAATTAAGATGTCTATTTGTCCACATACGAGGGGCAATTTTAGATTCAGCTTTAATTTATTTAATCAGAATTCCAGTCGGTCAATACTTTACATACAACCGCCTTGACTGCCTCTTTAAAGTTTCCACAAATGGATGTAATGACTTTTTATGCTTCCGACTGTTTAAAATGGGAGGTGTGCCTTTAAGAGCCAACCTCCAAGCAACTCAGCCATGAACATCATCCCATCTGTGAAGTGTAGAGGGGGGCAGCATCATGTTGTGGGGGTACTTTGCTGGAAATGGAACTGCTGCACTTCAGGAAATAGTTGGAATCAGGAGGAAGAATTTAAAACCAGGTAGCAGCTGGGAAATCCAGCAGGACAATTATCCTAAGCATACTTCCAAAGAGTTAGCAAAACTATTGGAGTAGCCATCACAAAGCCCTGACTGGAATACCAAAATCTGTGGACTGTACTGAAAATGTCTGTTTGAGCAAGAAGGTCCACACACGTGACTGAGTTACACAGTTACACCAGTTCTCTCAGGATGTAGGAGCAAAAATTCTGCCAAAGTATTGCAAAAGGCTTGTGGAAGGCTAAGAAATTAAATCAAGCAATTAAAGCTTTGGCCAATTGTAAATCTACTACAGTAAATAAGAGCTGATATAAATCAGTCTTCTTGCCAGGGGCGTTTCTAGACCTTTTTTTAGAGGGGCTCCAGCCCCCCTGTCTGTGATCTCAGCCACCCTAAAACTATAAGTATAATTTTTACTTTCAAAAATAAAAAATGGACATGTCATCGATGGGAAAGAAAATTATTTATCAGTTTTATCCAAGAGCGATTTTTATTTACTTTACTTTTACAGTACGTGCGTGCGTTGTAGCCTTTCAAAAGTGCGTCATCAGCTGTCTGCTTTATTTGAACGGAGAAGCTCAGGCACGCGCGGCGTGCATGCGCATTCGGAGCTGAAGGCAATTATCTATAATCGGCGGAAAGCTGCAAATAAGGCAACCAAAAGCAGTGAAATTTCACTATTCTTATTTCCAGAGTTGATAGCACAAACAAAATATTAATGTAAACAATCCATTCAATATTAAATAAAAATAACATTTATTGATTTGGTCTTTGTCTTGTGAATTTTTTTTTATTAATAACTGCATTCATTGAACACACTGTTTGTAGAGAATGCATACATACATGAACTGATTTAATTCAAGACTGACAAAATTGCATCATGCATAAAATTTTCCCATTTTAAATAATACCATAACTTTTGGCTTACTATGTAGTCATATAATATATAATATAAAACTCTTCTTGTTTTAAATTCTCACTGAGGGCTAAAACCCCCTAAAGATAAAATCCTAGAACCGCCCCTTGCTTCTTGCTATTATTTTTAAATTAATCTGAATTTGAAACTAATTCTTATGGAAACAGTTTAGACTGCCTAATTGATTAACAAGAGAATTGAGCTTGAATATTGTTTTTAGCCTTGCTGTATGTAGATCATTAGCCTCAACTGTACGATGCTAGAAATAATCAGATGTCTTATGCAATGCAATCGTGTCAGTCCTTTCATGAATCCATGAGCTAGTTATACGATATTTTGTCAGTTTTGAGCTGTTCTAAATGTCATCTAGGAAATTTATGGGTAGAAAGGCAAAATTGTCTGAGCCATTAACTCTAATGTCACAGGAAGATGATGTACTGAGACGTACTGACTTCAATGATCTTAGTGAGGAGTTGGCTTCAAAAAAAAAAAAAAAAAAAAGAAGTAAGGTTACTTACTGATAGTAACCCTGAATTTTGTGTATTGAATTAACCGATGCCAGCTCAATCCATACTGCACCACACACTTCTCTTTAATGACTATCATTACCACACACTTTGCTATGTGACTTCAGGCTGTACAATAGTGTCACTATTATAGATTATGATGTTAAATATGGCATATAAGAAAGTAGGAGTGGTTTTATGTGTCTTTCGGAGTCACTGGGTATGCTTTTCCAAACTGACTTCTTAGTCTTCTCATAAATATTACTGCTCAGATTTGTTTTTATCTGTAACTTCACCCACAGTAAAGATTTCTACTTATTTACCTCCATTTTACATTTCATAAACAAACCAAGATTAACAGAGACTAATCATCCGCTTTACTGTACCAATAATGCTCACAGCTGGCCCAAATTTGGAATGACTAAATGTGCACTAAACAGGCTGTAACATGAGTATAGTGCATATCCCAACACCATCTGAGCTTACTGGCCAAGAAAAAGCATGACTTGGTGCCTAATATGACATTTTAAAATATGTAAAACCCATTACATAAGGCAAGATTAACAGATATTTATTTTGTCATGCTATGGAAATGTTAGTTATAGGGAGAAAACAAGTGAAGAAGAAGAAAAAAAGAAAGCTGGAGATTAAGAAATGAGTTAATTTGGCAGAAAAATTACATTTAAATTGACTTAAGTGACGCTTTGATGCAAGCAGTTTAAATGTGTGAATTTAATCAAGAGCCCTCATTTCAGTTTTAATTGTCTACTTGGTTGTATGTAGCGTATATTATTTCTTTGAGTCAAATTTTTTCTAGATTTTAAAATGACTAAAGAAATATAATGAATTGCAAAAAATAGCATAATATAATATAATATAATATAATATAATATAATATAATATAATATAATATAATATAATATAATTAATGGTGCTTGCAAAGCAACGTCCCGCAGCTTTTGTCCTAGACCCATGAATGAGGTGTCAAATCGACCGGCTCATTGAGGAGAGGTGTGCTATGACTTTTATAAGCGATACAACCAAAGATGTTCGCACAGCGGACGGAAAAGTGGCCAAAAAAAGTCCCATAGACTTGAAGGGGAAATTCCTAAAATTTCACCCTAGCAACCGAGTGCCGAGATTTCCCACGTGCAAGCGCCATTAACATTTTCTTCAGGAAATGTACATTCTAGTTCTATTTACTATTCTATTAATGTTAATGTATGCGTTTACATGCACACTTATATTATGATCATTATTCATTTCAGTATATTATCAGGTTATTCAAGACTCAAGTGATTCAACGGTACGTGAAAATTAACTGAAAAACTACTTGCATAAGAACTAATGTTGAGTTAAGACATATAATAATCATGAGCTGATGAAGAGTTAATCAGAACTGGAACATGAGTCTTATCAAGTCATGCATTAATAATAACCTTCTTAATTACATGTTAGTACATGTTTGTTAGTTAATGAATGAATTAACATGTAGTGATAAACTACTTCTCTACATTTAATTGAGGTTACATCAGTATTGGTACAACATACAGACACGATAATTGGTTAAATCTAACGCTGATTAAACTAACTGCAGTTCTGTCTAGTGCAAATAATATTTGCTCCACACCAATGCCTTAATTAAGAGTGGCAAATGACCCACAATAGACATTATAAATTTTCAGTGGTCTTTACCACCCTAATTTTTTTTAAATGTCAATAAATAGTACAGGACTGCTGTGACATTTAAACATTTTATCATGTCAGTAACATAACTGGCATGAACAAAAACCAAAGAAATAGTCCTGTCTATTGGGAAGTGGGAAAACTCTACAGTAGAGTGGTGTGAAATGATCTGACATCAAGCAGAGGAGAATGTGTATACTTAATACATGATTTAGTGTGTGCATGCAGAAGTAGGGGCAGAATGAGAAGCATCATTCACACACTCAATGATAAGTACATCTGGAAGATTTAAAAGTGACATCAGTTAAATGTCATGCCAGAGACAAAATGACGTTAAACATACTCTCTGTTGTCGCCGTGATTACTGTCACAGGCCGCGTCGCTAATAAAAACATGCTGCCCTTACATTTAAAGGTATTTTTCTAATCCAGAAAATACAATAGACTGGCGTGCAAAACAGAAATTTGGTTTTTAAAATTCAAACATTAACCATAACAAGAAAAGTGGTGTTAGTTTTCACTCCCAGTTTAGAATAGTCCATAAGTACTCCTATGTGATTTGAGACACAATGCTAGTTTGTTTAGATAAGTTGAGTTAGATAAATTAGATGTTTTTTTTGCTGAAACTATGAAACAGATTAAAAAAATAAAAAGACTAGATAACACATAACCTTTTCATTTAAACGAGGCTTATTTGAACGTGACTACGAGTAACATTTCAAAGTAATAAAATAAACCCATCTTCAGTGCTTCTAATATTAATCTGAAAAATAAATGAATGAAGCGAAAGAGAAGATGTGGCTTTCTGTCCAGACCCCATTTGTAAATCAAGTGACCCCTGATGTAAGATCTGTGAGGTATGAAAATGAAAGCCTGGGGCAGACAGAGGCCAGGATTGTCAGTGATGCTAAACAAGTGAACACTCCTATGTCACGACTCTATCTCCTTTACCTCGATTTTATCCAGAACAAAAAACATTGTATCGATTAGTTTATAATTGTGTTTCACAACATTACTAATGTAAACACTATATTCTTTATAAATCACAAGATTGATCAGACTGGTGGGTGTCCTGCACTGGCAAAGGCTGTGTGCAAGAGACCGATTCTCTCATTTACGCAATTGACAAGAGCAATTTGCTGAGGAGAGATGTGTATTCTTTTGTTTCCTTCACTGGCTCGATGACGTGTGAAACTAGGCCAAAATGAGCAATAAATATCTATTATGTCTGTTTAGCACACCAATAGAGTGATTTCATATCATATCAACATGCGACTTCAATTGCCACGGATATAAATTTTACGACAGCACTACACAAACCTGACCTCTTCTGTAGGAGAGGCCCGTAGCAATAGAGCTATTTTCTGATGACCGCTCAGTGACTGTGAGTAATAGCTGTACTGGGGCTATCAAAATAAATCTCAGGTTGTGATGAGTGAGAGTTTCATCTCTGCTATGACACAAAGTCGTTATTAACAGCCTAGCAAGCCCTCCGTCACTCTTTCTCACACCAGAGTGCTGCATCTATGGAGATACTTGAGCATACCATGAAAAACATGTAGTGCTGAGGAAAACACACAAGGCAAGACAATTCACAGCAATCAAACTTCTGCTCTTCCTCGCACATCGCCTACACATTCTATATAAATACAGATGACAGCTGAATCTAATAGAGTCACGTTAGTTTAGGCTCCGTGTGGAGACGATGGCTTCGTCGGTGCCTCTGATCGGATGAACACCTAAGAGCAGTGCTGCTAGGAGTACTGAAGATTGGTAACAATGTAAAGGAGATTTCAGAACAAGGTCGGTTTTGAATCCTGTTTGAATATATCCAGCAGGTTTCAGTCAGTTTATAGCAAAACAAATACAAAGAATTCCAACATTTAGGAATAAAGAACGGCTCACTGATTTGAATTTATTTTCAGTGTACACTGTCTGCTTCCAAATGCTTGAAGACAAAACAATTAGACTTACACAAGGGAAGCTTCAAATTAAGTAGAGCAAGGCAACAACATCATCTGGCCTTAGAATGCGTTTATGATGAACAGCTATTGCACAATCGGTGTGTCAAACACACACATGGGACAAGAAACACTTTTCCTTGAAGGTTCGCAAAGAAAATGCCTTCATTTTAAAGGTACAGCTGACAGGCTCTTACTTCAGTTACCACAAGTAAACTTTAATTCATGCCCATTTTAGCTTTGGAGTGTATGTCAGTTATCTTTAATAAGGAAAAAGTTTAGAAATGACAAATATTTTAGATATTCAACAATTAGAACTTTATTTATTATTAAATGGTAAACACATTTAGTATTAAACCTCTAAAGTTAAATATATGTATTCTAATAAACCATAAATATATTTATTACACGAATAATGTTGTCACATTGTCAGGTACTTGTTCTGTCTTGAGTCCGGACTACTGCAACTCACTCCTAGCTGGTCTGCCTCTGCCTGACCTCTGAACTCTGCAACTGATCCAGAATGCAGCTTCACGACTTGTTTTGAACCTTCCTAAGGCATCCCGTACTACTTCACTGCTACACTCTCGTCTCTGGCATCTTGTAGCTACCTGCATCAGATTTAAAACAGATTCTTGCCAAAAATGGAGCGGCAGCGAATTATCTTAAAGCATTTTCACACCCACTCTCTCTGATCCTTTAGCGCTGCTTGGGTGAGCTCAGCATCTCTCAGGCTACAAGGAAGACATGAATCAAGGAGTCCAGCTGATAGAATAAACTTCCCATGGCTGGCCAAACAGCTGAGTCACTGGCTGTCTCCAAACAACAAAGACAACCTACTGCTATGATTAAGTACTTAAATTAAGCAATTATTATTTAAAAGTAAGTGTTGTATGTTTTTCATATCATATTATCCACAACAGGTTTAATAGACTGATATAGACAGACTCTTAGCCCTTGACCTAGTGGAGCAATATGATTTTGATGCTGTGTTTATTGATAGTGACTTCAAATCACCGAAGGCCATGAATCTAAACATATTCCTCAAGTTTTTATATTTCACTTTATCTAAGTATCTATATTCAAAGCACAACTAAATCTGTCAGCAGACTTGTTAGCAAAATCGTTTCACAACATGGGAAGAATCGGGAATGTTCAGTGAAGTCTATGCAAACATGAATTAATCTGGCACAACAGCACAACTAAAGACTGGTGAGAGCTCTGTAAGATGAGTTTATTAACACTAGCCATTAGTAACACAAAGTTTAATCTGATTCTAAGAGGGAAAATGGCTGAAGTGATTACAGCAGTAATCAGAAATTAAGCGCATGTTGCTATTTCTGAGCTTGTTTTTTAAGGCAACAATAAATAGTCTTAATGCCTTGTGCAATCAGAATGTTTTCTGTTAGCTTGTGTTGTTGAAAGGATAGAACTGAATGCAAGAAACTGACATCTCTTTCTCTCGCTTCCTCTCTGGAGCGGCAAGATACTTGCCCCTGACGTTACTTTTATACACTGAGGTTTAATGATTAACAAGTCTGGTTTATCATTCAGCGCAATGTTCTGTTATCATTTACACCATAAAACTATCGTGAATATATGATACAGTATGTACTACTGACTACTAGGTGTGAGAGGACACATCTTATGAAAAATTAAAAACTAAAACCTTTTTTTTTTATTTCCCTCAGTGTTATTTTAACATCTAATCAATCATTTTGTCTGTCTCATTTTCCTTTATTAAACCAGTAAAATGTAAAAAAAAAAAGAAAGAAAAAGTTTTTCTTATGCTCATAGAATATTTGAATGCTCTGCGTGAGTTAAAGTCAGTCTGACTGAACAGTTTGAACCGATAGGCAGTGACTCTTAATAAGGATATTGGGGGAATAAATATAATGTAAATTTCTGGAGGTAAATGAACAATCCAGACATTTTGTTAAATCTGTGTCACTAATGCACTTGCTCACAGACGTGGAACCGGACCACTTGCTACTAGCTGATACTGATCACATAATAAAGAAATAAAAATATTTCAAAAAGGGTAACTGTTCTGTTTCAGTGTAAGATTTATTTCTAGTTCCAGAGATGTGGGAAAATAGTGTTCCCAAGGTTCTAAGGGTAATACTTAAATGTTTCTCATGCAATTAACATTCTGTCTCTGCAAATCTCCACTGTGAACTACTACTGTATATAAACTGTGGACAAATTTCTCTCAGTCCTTATTTCTAATGTGTGTATTTCTCCACCCGCATTCTCCATAATGATTTAAACTGGTGCTGTTCAACCTATTAGTACTAATACAATATTGAGAATTTTTCCTACCCACATACATTTAATATTAATATTAAGAGGACAGGCAAGGAACAAGTAATTAAAGTGAACAGCTGTTAGGGGGAATGGAGACAACACAAGCACACTACAACACTGGTATCTGGTGTTTCCCCACTGCCATTTTATTGTATTGTTGTAGCAGATAAACATTATAAATGATGTGACATGACCCACTTGCAGTGTTTTTCCTGTCAGAAGATTTCCACTCTTTTTTTATAGTCTTTTATGAAATAATGAACGAATATGTGAAAGTTAAAAAAATGTTTTTATATTTGTTTGTATGTGGAAAATATTTCTGATAAATGTTTTGCCTCGATAAACTATTCAAATCCTAAAATCGCTCCGCAACTCACAGAATGTCTAATGTTTGTTTATGCAATCTCAATGGCTCTCTGTATGTCTGTAAGGATTTTGAATCATTAGCCTATAGTCATTTTTAAAAGTTCTTAAACACATACTGAATTAGACAGGGATAATCTTGAATGTTTGCCGATGGGTTACATGAGAAGGTTGGTCTGTGGTTGGTCTTCGGGCAAATTTCCACTTTCGGTGAAACTAGATGGTTCTTGAACACATTCTGTGCCGAGCCGTGGGATAGACAGAGAAGGCCAGGATTAAACATGAAGGAGGAAATGAATTATGGTACTAAGGAGTGCTATAAACACTAGTCATGAATTCATCTGTCAAATGAATGAGTGATTCTGTGTGGAGCTGGCTTGAAGGTTGCAAATGTACAGTATAGCCGTATTCATACAGGATTAGATTTACACTGGGACCTGGGGTATTTCCACTACAGTATATGCGAGAGTTACTCAGAGATTTTCATTCTGTCCAAAGGAGACATGTCACTGTTTTTCACCATCCTCCCTTGACAATATTACAGACCAAATTACTACCTGTTCTTTAACCAGTTCTTCAGCAGAAGGCTGATCATTTTAATCCCATCTGGATCCATTTTTCACGCAGATGCTGTTTGGAATAAAGAAGGTTTTTCGATCACTGGTACCTGTGTATCTATGTATATTAAACTAAACTGAGAAATCAGTAGAGTTTGATCTTAAAGGCTGAATAAAGTGACAGACACCGATATGAAAATATTTAAATATGTAAGCTTTAAGTTTTTTTGAAAATACAATGAACTGATAATGTTAAATGCTGCCACATAAATAAATATAACTATAAATGATTCATTCATGTTCTTTATATTAAATCGCTAATGCACCTAAAACAATGTATGTGGATAGTATATATATATATATATATATATATATATATATATATATATATATATATATATATATATATATATATATATATGCAAAACATACGTATTCGAAGAGGAAAAAAACCCTTCGACTTTCTTATAATGTAGTCATTCAACTGTGTAAATTTCTTCCTGAGAAGAGCTTTCTAGAAATGAAATGAACTTTTATCACCTCAGCATTTCACAACAATACTAGACACCCTAAATAGTCATACAAACTCGGGTAGTTCCTGTATCGGCATTTAAATACGCTAAGGAGGGTTGAATCACAATTCTTTTGATTTTCAACTCCAAGCTAGGAAGAAAAAAATAGAAAAATATATTATCTGCATTTTACACTTGTCTCAAATTCACCTGCATCAAACATCAATGTCACACTGATTTCTTATATACTGTAATGTAACTAAAATTATACACACTCCTTTCATTAATCATACTCATGCCTAGGGTAAGAGACTCTCATTAACACAGAAACAAGAAGCTCAGATTGAAAATTTATTCAGATTCAACACCAGCCGTCAGCTAATAACTCTATTAAAAGATACTTCATTCCTGTGAATATTTTAGCCTAATATGATGAATAAGACTGGCTGCTAGACCTGGAACATTCACCCACTTTGAGCTTTGCATATTACTGTGAAACATTCTGGTGTCATTTTTGGTGATAACATCTTCATGAACACTTCTTAAGCTTGCAGTACTGCAGTTAAGCACCAGTGCATATAAGCGGATGTCCTGTGTGATAAATAGACAGCATATCTGGCATATTACACAGATAAGAACGTTTTATACCGGGAGAAGTTCTATATCAAGCAATATTACAGAATTCACAAAAAAAGTACACACACACACACACACACACACACACACACACACACACACACACACACACACACACATATATATATATATATATATATATATATATATATATATATATATATATATATATATATATATATATATATATATATATATATGTGTGTGTGTGTATATATATAATGAAGCGGTCTGGTATAGCAGTCTCTGCAAGTGTATTCCGTAGTCTTGTATGAGTTAAGATACAAGACCATGTTCCAGATGTGGAATGCATTTGCAGATTTTTTTTCCCAACCAATTGCCACATAAGCTCCTCGTACCTGAATAATTCATGCATAAGCAGAAAACCATGCCTGAGCATTAAAAATGCAGAAGGACATTACAAGGCAGCGTTTCTGGAGGATCAGCATGGATGTCAACCAGCGTTGACGGGAATGATCAAAACACACACACACACACACACACACACACACACACACACACACACACACACACACACACACACACACACAGAGTTCGAACGTGGCGCGCGAGCACCGCGACCGCGCTATTAAGATTCCATCCAGAATAATTAGCAACACAATTACGCATCGTGACGCGTTCAATTCAAGACAAAATGAACTGAGATGTTTATAGATTTCTGTCTATATCTATATATATGACAGGGTGACCGAGATGTTAACGAATGCCCCTGTAGGATGAAAATCCAAATATTTTGCCAAAACGTACACGCGTAAAATGGATGAAGGGGAACGTCGCCTACTTCACCTTTCTGCGCCGTCCTTCTCCGTCCGGTTCCCTCTTCAGTCTGTGCGAGTGATGGCGAGTGAGACGCACATTGTATCACTGATAATGAGTCCAAATCATTTCCCCTTTCAAGCTATTTAGCGTCGCAAATGGAAGAGACAAGCGAGACGTTTTCACCTCTGCAGCCACGGACAGGTAACTTAGGGAGCAGAGAGAGAGAGAGAGAGAGAGAGAGAGAGAGAGAGAGAGAGAGAGAGAGAGAGAGAGAGAGAGAGAGAGAGAGAGAGGTAACACAGCCTATTTGCCCCGTTCTCCCTCTTTTCACTCGGTTCCTCACCTCCCTTTATGTCTCCAGGGCTCCAAAACGATGGCTTTGGAATCCCTTAGCCAGTGACAGCTACAGAAAGAAAGAAACAGAGCCAGACAGAGAGACGTCGCCCCTGTGCTGATCTGTATTTACATTCCGCGTGTACATTCATTCAGCCTCGAGAGGAGGAAAAATGCGCGTGAGGCGGAAAAACAGCGCAAAAGACTCGCGAGCTGCTTGGGAGCAACGTTATACACGCACGCACAGAGTGAGCGCGAGCGCCACCGCCTGACCGGAACATTACAGAGCAGATTAATAACGGAGTCTAATCTGGAATATCGCAAAATCGGTGTGGTTCATTCATTCATTCATTCATTCATCCATTCATTCATTCATTCATGCATGCATGCATTCATCTGCAGTAGCAAAGTTATATGGAACAGTTAGCACGCACACGCACACGCACACGCACACACGCACACACACACACACACACACACACACACACACACACACACACACACACACACACACACACACACACACACACACACACACACACACACACACACACTTTTAAACCTAGTGCCATTTTACAGTGAGTAACCCAACTAATGCAATGCTTTTTTTTATGTTTTATGTCTTTGGTGACTTGGAATAAGTTTTTATCTAAGGTAATGCAAATTGATAATTATGTTGTTATACAGTAGGATGACATGCTGTAGCAACAGGTAGCATTGCTGCTTCACAGTTACAGTTTTAACCTCGATCCCTGGTCAGGTTGAGTTTCTATCCATGTTCTCCTTGTGTCCGTATGGGTTTTCTACAGGTTCTATAGTTGTCCATAACCTGGTCACACTACTGTAAATTGCCATGTACTGTATATGAGTTTGTAAATGCACTGTATGTTTACACAGTGCCTTGAAATGACTGGACTCCCATTCAGGATGTCTTCCTACAGTACCTTGCCTGGTGTTCCTGAGAAGAGCCCCAGACCTGTGTTATCCAGGCAAACATTAAGTAGTCTGTATCATACCTAGTGTTGCTTACAGTACCTAAAAAAAGTTAAAGAATTTACCTTGCTAATGAAACAAGTAATTAATTAGTTTAGCTTTCTTAATACAGCATTCAATATGAAATTGCATGTTATGTTTAAAAAGACTAATATAATCAGTTCATGCAGACTAAAGTACTGTATGAAGAGGATACTTTAGATGTATACCATGTAAGACTGTGTGTGCATGCATGTGTGCGTGTGTGTGTTACAGATGAGTCATGATATAGCTGCTGTAAACAACACTCCCAAGCCCTAATAAAAAACAAGTTGCTTGGGATTTTTATTCATTTCAGTACAATTGTATCTGCATAGCGATTTTAACAATAAACACTATCACAAAGCAGCTTCAGGAACAGCAACCACTGATTTAGAGCCCCAATGAGCAATGCCAGTGGAAATAGTGGCAAGAAAACTAATTTGCTTTCTTTTGACACTGGATAGTAAGATACTAAATCAATACTCTTCTATATCTATATTCCTGGAATAAGTACAGGATGGGTTTTCTTACATTATCGCTGTGAGATTATTTGCTGAATCGAGGGTGGAATTTAATATAAACTGGATTTTGTGAAGTGCAAATCCTCACTCTGTCTTCAGCAGCAGGAGGTGATTCTTAGAAGCTCTAAGAAGAGGTATCAGGATAGATTAGGCAGGTACAGAGGTTGGGAGAAGTCACAGAAGTGGAAGTGTGTCAGGATCAAGCATGAACATTACATCAGACAGCAGAAGTACATCTATAACTTGATAAAAAGAGAGAGCAGATTATTAGCTATTCTCTTATACTACAGTGGTGTTCTTTGTGAGAGAGTTCAGGCAGAGACTCCAGCAAGTCTTGCTATGAGAGTATACTGTAACTAAAAGGCAGAGCCAGAGGGCATAATGGCATCCTGGGACATAAAGCCTCCCACCATTCCACCATCATACCATAGCCTTTTTTCAGGGAACAAGCTTTGACCTTCCTGTAGTCTTAATTATTCTAGGTACTGATAAAGAACCTGCACCTATTGATTAAAGCAGATTGAGTGGATTATAATAAAAAAAACTTTGCTCGGATACTGTGGGTTGAGACCAATAATTCCGTTGCATGAGCTTCAAATAAGTGATTGGAATAAATAATTACACCAAGGTCTTTCACTGCTGCTCAAGATGTACAGTAGCTGAAAGGGCCATCCACAGTTATTACATAATCAGAAAGATTACTTCTAGCAGCCTATGGCTCTAATAGAAGTATTTCATCTTGTCTGAAGTTAAGTGGGTGGAAGTTTCTCGGCACCCAGCGTCTAACGTCCTGCACACATTCCTCAGCTTTATTAAGCTGCTGTTTGTCATCAGGCTTTGCTGAAGCATTACAGTTCCATGTCATCAGCATAGCAGTGTTTATGAAAAATTGTACTGAGAAGTAGCATATTCTGCATGAATAAGTTTGCTTTTATATACAGAGAAATCAGCATTAACATTTACTAACTGATAATGGTCAGTAAGGTAAAACATGAACCTGAACCAAACAATGGACAATCAACTGTTCTTTTCCTCGCACGTTGCTAATGTGACACGCGCATGTCGGTTTCTTCTCTACAAAATCAGAAGGATTTGGTTGTTTTTATCCACACAGGCTACCCAGGTACTTGTTCTGTCTCTTGTCATTGAGGGACTGGGCTCAGTGCTGGCAAGTCTACCTACCTGTATAGATGCAATTCGTCCACTGCAAATGATCCAAAATGCAGCTGCAAGCAAGGTGGTGAAATGAACTTTCCCTAGATGTCCGAACAACTTAGTCACTAGCTATATTCAAACGACGGCTGAAGACCAACATTTGAACTAGCACTTTTTCCCTTGTTTGTTATGTGAAAATAAAAAACTAAACACTTTTAGGTCGATGGTATCCTAAGTCTGTAACTTAGTGAACCAATGTTAATGTATTCATCGATAGAGACTTAAAAGCATTTTTCTCTCTGGATTAAGGCGTCTGCCAAATGGCGTAAATATAAATGTAAATGTAAATTCAGAGACACCTGGATAGAAAATTTGATGAGAAAAAAGCAACTGCAAAACAATGCATGAACTAACCCAGGGATCACACACACACACACACACACACACACACACACACACACACACACACACACACACGCACGCACGCACGCACACAGGCACACAGGCACACACATGCACACAAGTCTGGAACCGATGGACATCACCAAATGCTGAGTTTCCTCCCTTGAGAAGCTTTGCTAGACTTACTGCAGCTACATTCAGGTGCTGAGAGATGTTAGAATATCTTTATTAATCTCCCGTTGGGGAAATTCAAGTGAACACAACAGAACAAGTAAGAGCAACATCAAAGAAAACCTATACATAAAAAAAGAATGTAAAATAAAAATAGTACAAGACGAATCAAACAATAAGAAATAGTAGATAATAATAGAAACAAAATAGATCAGTGTGTCTGTACATATGCTTGTGTTTGACAATGATATGTCTGCCTCCCCAAGAATGTTCTTTATTTGGCGATTTTTCTTCATCCACTTTATATTTAATAGTTATAGACTTCTATGGTTCTCCAGGCCTTTTGGTGTTGCTGAGCTCTCCAGTGAATTAGTTCTTGATGTACCAAATATCTGATTTGTCCAGTCCTAATGTTCCTGTTATCTCTCTGATAGGTCTGTCTTAGAGCTCCTGGGAACAACTACCAAATGCAAATTCGGCACTTGAAATTGACTCCAGATCTTTTATCTTTTTAATTTGTCATAAAGTAATGAGAAAACAGGGCATGGCCTTGAAACTGCTTATCAGTCAAAGGTGCAAATATTTTTAGCCTGTGAAACTAGAGGGACAATGAAATGGTTAAAGCAAATTAAACGGTTAAAGCAATATTTGTGTTAAAGCCATTGAATTGAAACTGAAAGTCTATAATTCTACCTCTTCTTGATTGTTTTATTTTAGATCCATCGTGGTGCTCTACGGAAGCAAAAAGTCACTGTCCGAATACTTATGAACACATGTGTATAAGCTAAATAAAGATAAATACAGCTTTACAGCTAAGCCTGTACAAAATAAGATGATAATTGTGCTAATGAACAAAGTAAGTATATAAATATATAATATATTTATATTCTATAATATAATATAATGAAATCTAATATAATATAATACAATATAACTCTTATGGGTAGAAGTAGACCTAATTGCCTCACATATAATAATCCTTTATACTTTATAAACACCATATCTCTCTAAGACGCTTTTGTGCTTCATTGATGACTTGATGTCTTTGGATGAAAAATAACCCAGAGAGACTTAAATGGCATCAAGCCTTTAGAGGACAGCATATTCTATTTCCTGAGTCTTATCTGCCAAAACATAACAAGCTTTGACCTCTTAAATAAATTTGTACATGCTTAACCCTGGTTAATTATATTGGTATGGGATGGTTATGCTTCAGTTTATTATAGCCATAAATTAGTAATATTGTTGTTTGGTGTTATTGTAATATAGTCACCAGTATACTGTATACTAGTGTAGTGTAGTATATCATACTACATGGGAGAATTATGACCTGTTTTGTAGCCTAATGAACTGTTCAACAGCAGGTATAGGCCATCAAGCCAATCCATGGTAAGTTATCATTTTGCCCAGTCTGCTATTAACGTGGTAATAATAATCTATCTTCCCAACATAGCTTATTCCAATTCTTTTTAATATCTACTGCTGTTCAGATACGGACATTCGGTCATTTTCTGTGCCTCAAAAACTCAGTTTTTTTTTATGTCGACAAGTGGAAAGCACGATTTTGCCAGCTTTACTTATTTTATAAATGATTGAGCAGCAAAAACAAAAGAATGAAGAGCAACAAAAACAAAATTATACCAAATCACAAAATAAATGTTTCCTGTACAAAATAGCTTTACAGCAACGTGTATTATTAAAAAAACTGGAGTTAACACTGAAAGAACTACGTCTGCTTCCAAAATCCTTATTTAAAATATTCATTGCAATACATTGTATGTTGAAATAATTCAAACCTACTTAAAAAAGTATGTAATTATGCTCACTTTTACAATAGTGTCCCAAATGTTAGTCACAATATTGGACCAATGTAAGTAGTGTTAAATGTGATTTGTGGTTTGTTTTTGATGTCTCCTTTAATTACTTTTTTCAACCCGATTTAACTCTGTAAACCAAGTAAGGTGCTAAATCCCTTTACTTCTCTTTTTAAAAGGTAAGAGAACATGTGTATATATATCACTGAGATTAATGTAGAAAAATGAGGTGCATGAAAAAAATGAGATGCACAAAAGAAATGCATTACTTTGTTGTCAGGACATTGCAGTTCTATAAATTCAAGATAGAAAACTGGCCGTTCTGTCTAGTTCAGAGGCATTAAATTCTCCTCTGTCAATCAGATCAACATTAGGACACTGCAAGCTTGTGTATGCTAGCCTGTAATGTAACAGTGCATCGAAATGGCAGTCAACTGAAGAAGCACATGCTAGCCTTTACACTCCATTGTTAATTATTGTGGAGTGATAGAGGATAACCAGCCAGTAGGTGAACAAATTGGGTAAAAACGTGGTAAAAAATATTTAACTAACAAAACTAAATGAAACGAAATTAAAAAAAATTTAGATAACAAAAAAGTGCATATGGCTACATCTAAGGAAAGGTGTACAAGACAGTAGTGGGACCAGCTATGCTGTATGGGTTAGAGCAGGGGAGGTTCTAGACCTTTTTTAGGGTGGCTGCAGCCCCCTGGGATCTCAGCCACCGTAAAACTTAAAGTATTTTTACTTTCATAAATAAACAACAAAAATTACGTTAAATGCAGGACATGTCGTCGATGGGAAAGAAAATGATTTATTAGTTTAATCCAAGAGCGATTTTTTTTACTTTGCTTTTACGCACGTGCGTTGTAGTCTTTCAAAAGTGCGCCATCAGCTGTCTGCTTTATTTGAACGGAGAAGCACAGGCATGCGCAGCGTGCACGCGCATTTATCTAAAACGTTAATCGGCGGAAAACCGCAAAGACAGCAACCAAAAGCAGTGAAATTTCTGTATTCGTATTACCAGAGTTGATAGCACAAACGAAATATTAATGGAAACAATCAATTCAATACTAAATAAAAATAACATTTATTGATTTGGTCTTGTGAATATTTTTTTTTATTATTAATGACTGCATTAATTGGACACACTGTTCGTAGAGAATGTACACATACATGAACTGATCTGATTCAAGACTGGCATCATTACATCATGCATAAAATTTTGGTGTCCACTTTTGCCATTTTACTTTTTACTAAAAAATAAACCAACTATGTAGTCATATAATATATAATATAAAACTCTTCTTGCTTTATATTCTCACTGAGGGCTAAAACCCCCTAAAGATTAAATTCTAGAACCACCCCTGGGTTAGAGATTGAGGAAAAGACATGAGGCAGAGATGGAGGTAGCAGAGATGAGGATGTTTAGGAGGATGTTTAGGAGCGATGAGGACGGACAGGATTAGGAACCAGCACATCAGAGGGACATCTCAGGTTGGCTGTTTTTGGGGACAAGGTCACAGAGGCTAGATTGAGATGGTTTGGACATGGTTTGAGAGATGGTTATATTGGTAGAAGGATGTTGGAGATAGAGCTGCCAGGTAAGAGGTCAAGAGGAAGGCCAAAGAGGAGATACAGTATACGGATGCGTTAAAAGAGAACATGAAGTTAATTGGTGCAAGAGTAGAGGATGTCGAGGATGGAGTTAGGTGCAAACAGATGATTCGCTATAGCGACCCCTGACGGGAAATACTGAAAGTAGAAAAAGAAGACGTGCATATGGCCACAAACTATATGGCCAAAGATTTGTGGAAATATGACTGTACATAGAGCTGCTTCATTCAAGTGTGAACTAAGCTAAACTAAACAATGACACAAGCCATAAAAAAGAAGGATGTTTAACTCAATTATCACAGTAGGATATGCTTGCTAGGTTTGCTTTGGCTTATTAGTTTAGTTTTGCGTGAGATTAGCTGCATATATTGTACATGCATATTGTATGACCCCAAGATCAACATTAACCTAATTAGAAAGCAATCACAGAGCCATGTTCCCTGAGGCTTTATACCAAATACTGTTAAACACCTTCAAATAATATGCAATTTTTACTTGTACATTTTTAAAAATCACCCTTAACTGAATAAGGATTTGAATAATTTCATCTGTAAGTAGAAGGAGGCAGTAAATTTGATGATATTTTGCAGCTGTATGATATTCCTTGGCAACATTTTCTGTGATTTATTCAAATTAGTATGACAATTAAATATTCAAACATTTATTTGCAAGTGCATGTTCTTCTAATGAATGTGAATATTTAGTACATAATCTAAATTTGATTGCGAAATGTGCATCTGCATTTTAGGTTTGGCAACATTGCAGAGAACTGCAGAGTTGATATATTGATTATATATTTTAAATATTTAACCTGGTAGGTTTCTACATACCAGATTCCAATTACACATCTTCTGAAATATGTTCTGCTCCATCATGGTTTTTAATTCAACAAGCAGGCCCACACTGGATATAAAATCCTAAGCCACTTAGGGACTTTTCTTATCAGCCTGGACACTACATATAGGTCAATGTTCACATAATTATAGAGACACTGGGAAAGGTACACAGTAGATTCATTGAGCTGGACCTGAATTTCAAAATTCTCAAAATGTCTCTGGGGTTTGGACAAAAGGTAAACTATTTTCACACGCTTATGCATTAAATTCATTTGTATTTATTATACACTCTTTAATACTTTATTTTATTAGAAAGATCTATAGTGCATCTACTTCCCCTATACACTGTATTAGATATATTTATTTTTATTGGTACATCATGTTGGATTTCTGCCAGGTTATGCCTTATTGGTGTTGTTTTATCAGGGTTTGCATGTTTACCATTAATGCAGATGGTGGAAGATTAGGACTCATGAACATAAGTATAGAAAATAGACTAAACTTTCTGCTGCAGAGTATTCACAATGCCTGTTATTCCCAAGCTTGAAAGGTTCTATGAATCAGACTGTTTTTTTTTTTTTTTTTGGCAAGTTTCCACTGACCTCAAAGCATGTTTTTTAAATCGACTTTATTGTCTTATTATAAACTCTTTAACGCCAGTTGAAACATCTGCCCTGTATTTGCATTCCATTGTCCTTTTATATATTTTACCTTTTTTCGTGTTTATTCATAGTCTTGATCCATGTTTAGCTCTCATCTCAGAATGTACAGCATACAGTATCACAGCATTTTAAGTGAACATTGTTGCACAACATTGAAGGAGGTGGGCTATAACAGCAGAAGACCACATCAGGTAACAAATGACATTCCTCTCTTGTCATACGAGAAAGAGATTTAAGGCTATCATGGGCACAGACCTGAACAGTTTAAGACTGTCTTAGATTTGACTGTCCAAGTTTGGTGTGCCTCCCCATACAAGTCAAAGTTTTCCACATACTGAGATGCTTTTTCTGTTCACCTCAGTTTAAACAGAGATTATATGAGTTGTTGTATACTTCCTAGCAACTTGAACCAATCTGGCCACTGCTGTGTGTGAAATCTCCAGGAGATCAGCTGTTTCTCAATTACTCAACCCACAAGTCACAGAGATCACATTTTCACCATTCTGATGTTTAATATAAACATGAACTGAGGCTCTTGACCTGTATTTGTGATATCTGTGATTGTATGCACTGTACTGCTTTACCATGATTGGCTGTTTGGATAATTGCATAAATAGCAGGTGTACATGTGTTCCTATTAAAATGGATGGTGTGGGTATATAAGGCAAAGAACTATAACCATTATACTCTTACAAAAGGTCTTTTAATGAGAGAAGAACATTTCTTGCTAGGTTTATTCTTGGGTAATTTTATCCAACATTTAAAACTGGAGCAAAATGTAAAACACTGTCCCAGTTACGTGCTTTCCCTAAGGTTATGCAGTATCCATGCATGATCAGGTGGGAAGTAATTATGTTTAAGGAGAAATTACACAGATATAAAACTTAGTTTATTCAGATACCTTTGATTAGAGAACTCATGAAAGTATTTTACAAAAATATTTGCATTATATGTTTACTTACTGCCCCAACAATGCCCTTAGACATCTATTATAAATGAGCAAACTGTTTTCTCTACAGAAGGTTGCATTTTTATAGATTCGATTTAAAATGCTTTAATATGATTTATTAAATATATACAACTGTTTTATATATATATATATATATATATATATATATATATATATATATATATATATATATATATATATATATATATATATATATATATATATATAAAGACATACCACTGAACCTTCCTACACTTGAATGCTTTGTTTGATTATAAATATGCATCAACTACACAAATTAGTTGTTTTCTGCTTCAGCTGTTTTCCTGTAATCTGTATAACTGCACCTTCCATATTTATCTTACTCCACTGTCTTAACCCTATGCCCGTTGTCTATTCTAGTAATCTGCTCTGTCTTGTGATACAACATGCTGTAATACAGTATGCTTATAACTAATCTGGGCAATTATTAATTCTATATACTTATATGTTACTCCAATGATTGGCTCAATATCTGAAGGGAAGCATGGGTCACTATCTACATCAGGAATTCTCAACTGTTTTGGAGTCAAGGAGCCTTTTTACTGCAAATACGTTTCATAATCACATGATTTATGTATTAGGCTCATTATTCCAATTTTTACACTGATAATCTGGCTATTAATTGAATACAAAATGATTATTATGGACATTTGTTCCAAAAGTACATTGTAGGCCCAGATTATTTATTTCAAATTATTTTTTAATTAAGGTTTTATATTTTTTATTATTGAGATTAGAATTAATCCCATTCAGATACTAGTCGGGCAGAATGGGAACCCTGCTATTGGTTCAAGTGAATCATTCATTCATTCATTCATTCATTCATCAATTCATTCATTAATTTGTTCATTCATTCTTTGACTCATTAATTTATTCATCTTTAGCAGCAGCATTATCATAATCACATATCATGGTGAATCCTAATTCTACTGCAGAAAGTGTGCTTGGATATCAGTTCATAAGACGTGCAAGCACTTAGGAGCAATGTATACTTGGTAAGCTCCCTAGTAACATGTTTTTGTTGGCTGGGAGGAAACCAGAGAACCTGTAACCCCATAGGAAGGATAGAAGGATATGCAAGCCTACAAATAGTACAGCTAAGGATCAAACCCTGGATCCTGGAGCTGAGAGGCAACATCACACTTTCTCACATTTAATGATATATTTTTCTCTCCCCTAACTTCAAAGTAATATTAATGTTAGAAATTTTTTCACTTCGAAGGTGATGAAATAAAGGTAGAGCTGACAGATTTGGAACCAAACAACTGAAAATTTCCAAATGACTTAAAAATAAATGTGTAAAAAGTATTGCCACATTTTACAGCAGAGAACATCAGACATTCAGACAAATCATAAAACCAAAATATAATAATTTTTTAAGTTTAGTCCCTGAATAAACATTAATATATAATTCATAACCAGGCTGCCTAACACTTACTGAGTTTTTCTTTATTCCCCATATTACCCTATGAACTGTTGTTCACAATAAATCTCCTTGTGGAAATTGAAGATTAGACCTTTTTAAAGGTCGAACTTCGCTCCTCGGGGTGTTGAGATTGGGTCAATTTCAGAGACAGACCTTGGTGAAATAAGCCCTCTTTATTAATGCTGCCGCTGTATCCCTTCTCTCTGCCATTAAATGCACATTAATCATGCTCAATCCAGCCTGGGCTACTTTAGCACAAGCAGCCATCATTAATAACAGCCCATCCAGTACAGTGTTGACATTTCCTTTAATTATCCTTGTAATTTATTCATGCACTGTATCAGTGAAGCTTGTAACTTGTTGTGAGAAGTGAAAGAAACAGAGTAAGAAATGATAAAAGGAATATACGAAGGAAAGAAGGAATGGTGAGAAATAGTAAAAGAATAAATAAGGAGTATGAAAGGGGATTTGTTCAAACAGATTTAAAACGTGAACTTATGAGTGGAGTGAATAACACAAGGGATTGTAAACCTTAATTTGTGTGTTTGTTCTTTTTTGCTTTCAGATATGTACTGTACATATAATGACAGTTGGAAAATTAGTAGCCTCATGCGGATTGTGAGTGCTAGTATTATTGAATTTTCTCAAAGCTTTCTTCATGAACTATGACTGAGATCCAACTGAGTCCAACAATTGGACTGGAAAAACACATTTTATTTTGCACTTAAACTGTTATACAACAGTGTAGGTGCTGCCACACAGCTCTTTAGTTACTGTCTGTGTGAAGCTTAGCTTTTTCTCCCGGTTTTCTGGGTTCTTCGCACCACACACACAAAAAAACACAACTGTAGGTGGACTAGCTACACCAAATTGTCCAATTGTTATGAATTTGTGTGTACGGTGCCCTGTGATTAACTTCCAGGGCTCATTGTGTTTGGGATTGGGCTTTACCTTGAAACTGACCAGGATAAAACTAAATAAATTGTATTTGTCTTTCTATTTGTCATTTCTATTTATTTTATATACAAACAATGAAACTTAACATTCAAAAACACCTGCTTAAAATTGTATAGGCCTTCCTTGTGCTGGCAAAATAACCCTGAACCATTGAGGCGTCGATTTCAAAGGACCCCTGAAGGTGTGCTGTGGTAAATGACACCAAGAAATTAGCCTGTCCATTTGAGGAGAGGTGGAAACTCCATGGATCAGGTTTGTTTTTCCAACACATCCCATATATGCTTGATTGGACTCAGATCTGGGGAATTTGCATGCCATGGCAACAACTTCAACTGTATGTCATGCTCCTCAAACCATTCCTGAAGATTTTTTGCAGTGTGGCAGGGATCATTATCCTGCTGATAGAGGCCACTGCAATTATAGAGTACCACTGCCATGATAGGATGTAACTGGTCTTCAGTAATGTTTAGGCAGGTGTCAAAGTAACAACCACATGAATGCCAGGACCTACATTTTCCTAGCAGAACATTACCCAGTACATCACACTGACTTTGTTGGCTTGATTTCTTTCCATATTGCATCCTGTTGCCATTTCGTCCCAAAGTAAGCAATGCACACACACCAAGCTGTTCACATTATGGCCACCTTCTTCCATTGCTCCATGGTCCAGTTCTGATGCTCAAATAGTGGACAGGGGTCAGCATGTGTCTGTGGCTACATACAGTAGCAAGCTGTATACAATGTACTTATAAATCAATTGTTTCTTGGAGATGCTCTGACCTAGTCATCTAACCATCACAATTTCTCCCTTGTCGAAGTCTCTCAGATCCAAAGCCTTGTTCATTTATCCTGCTTTCAGCATATCACCTTCAGAAATTGACTGTTCACTTGCTGCCTAACATATCCCATCCTTTGACAGGTGACATTATAATATAAAATATATATTTATTTACTTCACCTGTCTGAGGGATTAATGTTATGGCTGATCAGTTTAGTTTTACATTTGTGAACTTGATTTGTTATCTCTAGTTCAGTGGATTTGTAAATCATAATAACTTGATGTTTGTGTAATTACTTCCCTTTGGCAAAGGTTTATCTTAAAACTGTCTCGAATTGAGACACCAGCTTGAGTTTAAATCTCAGAGTTGGTGTCAAACTATCTGGAAAAGATGCTGATCATAAAAAATAAAATGTGGATCATTTCTTAGACTCCAGTTTAGCTGGGATGGACAGAAACTATTCTTGTAAAAATGCTCAATGTAATTGGATACATCTTTTTATTTAGGCTTCTCCAAAAAACCTTTTTTTATAATCTAATGTGCCTTTGATCATAAACATGGATGGATGTAGATTTTTCTTATCCTGCTACATGTTATTCAATATATACTGTAGAAGGTTTCATAGAAAAGTACAAATCATAATGTCATACCAGAGAACATCCATTTACATTGCTAATCTCAGTATTTACATAAATTACACTTATCTTAAAGTAATCTCTTTTTTTGTCAACATCTTCTGCTGAGGTCAAAAATATAGGTTTTATAATAGTCATATTATACAGAATTGTATCTTTTTATTAATTTTTGCAGAGCGTCTCAATATGTATTTTCAGTTGTCGCGCACACTGTGTTGTGTAAATAGAGTGTTTTCCTTAGACTTTACAGAGAATCCAGTTGCTCGTGTTATTTATAAAGCTTAATATCACAAGTTAGAACAGATTCTCTCAAAGTGCATCTCACCGTGGCTCAGGTTGTAAGAATTTTTATAGCATCAGACTCACACATTCAATTGCATAGAGAACAAAGAGCATGGAGTTCTGCTTCAAAAACAAAAACAATTTATGGTTAACACAGATGACCTTGGATGTACTCATATCTTCATGACACCTACAAAGTCTTTAAGAAAGTATTTTGCTAACTGCCTAACAGTCACATAGACTCTCAATGTCAAGTCAAACAAACATAGACTCTCAATGTCAAGTCAAACAAGTTACCTAAAGGCAAAAAGACAAACAAGTTAAACACAGATCATTAGAATACATTCCTAACTCACATAATAAGGTAATTGTTCCTTAAATGTGTACACTAATAAAGACAAGATTAATATTTAAATCAACATAACAACAAATAGGTAGAATTTGTGCAGATGAAGGATCACAAAATTCTATATATATTTTTTTTTTTCAATTTCAAGTCAAGCAATAAGGCAAGTTCATTAACAACTACTGGACTGATGTGAAAGATTAAAAACAGAATCATATGTTTATGTCATTCTCTAATAATTAGTTGTCTCTGTTCGTTGCATTTTAAATTTTAAATGCATCCATTGCATTTTAAAATCACAGCCACAATTTTTGCAGGTCCTATAGAACAGTTTATTTTTTAATTTAGCAATTTTTTTTGTATTAAAATGTATTTGAAAACATATTGCTATTTACTGCTATGGTAGAGGCCTTTGCACTGAACTCCAGTTTTCATGGAAGCTTTTAAAGACACTCCTACTTGGCTCATGACAGCATATTCATTGCTTACTTATTCACCGCAGATACTGTAGCATTTACCATGTAAAAAATTATAAAGAAGCAGGTGCCGCCTTTGAACGCATCAGTATGTCAATCTGGCTTTGGGATTTGCAGCCGCACACAAGTGGGGGTTAAGAAAAGCTTCAGTGACTCCTTTTAATTGAGATTTAATCACACCACTCTTAATTGAAATCTTTCCTTCATGCTGTAGTTAAGTGAGACCAGGTGGTAAATATTGTACCCTTGCCACTTATGTTCATTGGTACACCCGAAAGAAATAATCTTAGACTACAACATATTGAGATTATATCTGGGTTATAAATATGAGAATCCCTGTTGAGTTAAAAAATGGAAATAAAGTGTTTATATTTTATAATCCAGAGTTAGGTCTGGAATTTCCCGATTGCCTGTCCTTGTATTTTGATGACTGAGTCATTTTTTTAAATTTTATTTCTTTTTTCAAATCCCCTAGCCAGTTTGTTGACATTTATTTACCATTATTTGCTATTTATTTACGTACTGATAAATTATTTCTCACCCTGTTCATGGAGATAGGATCAGTCTCATTCCTAAAAAGCATCAACAGATAATTATTCATGATGAATATTTCATCCCCCACTTCTGTCCTTCATGCTTTTGCTGATGGGTCTTCGTGTTCGCTCCAGTACAACATTCAGACAAGGTGTAAAAAACAGACAGACTAGGATCAGTGTGGTAATTTTCTCATGTGTCTTAGCTTTAGGCAATGTGAAAATCTCAGAGAGAAAGAGCTTGAATCGTTGGATCTAAACTATAATCAAAGCAGAGATGTATTGGAGTAGATCATGTTCAGAGATGATAAAGCAGTATGGCACAGGTTCACAAAATCAATATTTTGTTTAAAACCCTAGAATGTTTAGGCAGTGTTCTTTGGAATGATGGCAGGGACAAAAATACACACAGCCATGATTCATTTTCACACATGCAAAAAAAAATTTATACACCTGTAAATTTCTAGCACAAATATACTCTGCTGTGTCTCCAGGGTATAAATCCTATTTTGGTTGATGTGTTTTTGACTGTCAGATTTGCTTTTGCAAATTTGTCAAGTACCATGTGCAGTTCAATAAAAGTGCAAGAATCTCATTTAATTAATTCCATGAACATTGTAGCTTTGTCATGGTGGATCTGGAAAACCCAGAAACAGTGGATGTGATGCAGGACACATAGTGGAATGGAAGCATTGTTAGTCTACCTACCAGCATGTTTTTTGGGAGGTGGGATGAAACAAGAACCCGGAGGAACCCCATGCAAATACAGGGCCACTACACAGACAGTAACACAAACTCAGGAGGAAATCAGGGACCCTGGAGCTGTTAGTTGGCAGTGTTACCCACTGTCCCATTGTGCTGCTCTGATTTCAGATTCCTATGTGTAAAATAAGTTTGTATTCAACAAACAGCAGTAAAATGATATCTGCAGTTACTCATTGCTGTGTCTCAAGGCTGTAAAGTCTGTTTGTTTGTTCTGTGAAACATGTTTTTGTAAATCTGTTTATCTTTATGGGCAGGGTCTTTCAAAATGCAAATATTTTAAATATTTTTTTACCCATGTGTGGGTGGAAAAATAATTTATACATGTCTCCATCAACCAAAGGGACTTCTAGGCCCAGTAGTCTTAAAATTCAATTAGAAAAATCAATTAACAAGAAGATAGAAGGTTTCTAGATCCAGAATACACAATTGCTTCCTACAAGCCTCTGGTATAAATACAAAACATATTCCAAAATAGAAACTCAAAGAAATGATCAGATAATATGAGCACAAATACAAATTATTAATCTACCTTGGATGCCCGTCAATAAAAATCTATCTTGCATTAAAATGAAAACTAAAGAATTCATAGGAGTAGTAAAATGTTTAGCCTCAAATATCAGCATTTACAGTAAGCATGCAAAATCTAAATGTGTGTAATCTATATTGTGCATTTATTACTAGGCAACATCTCTTTAGGTGGTCAATTTTCAATTCTAACACTGTTTAAGGGTGCTTATTTTTTTGTTCCTGATTAATCCTTTATTGTTTACAGAACAGCATAGGAGGCTAGCAGAAAGAATAGGCCAAAAAGAATGCATCCTTTTAAGCAACCCATTTGGACTTCCAATAAGCTTTAGCACTGAAGCCTTGTATGGTAACACAAGTAACATGTGTAAAATCAATAAAAGGTCAAGGTTTTGCGAGCCAGGATGGTGCAACCATATAGGGAGGGTCCAGAAAGCCAGGATCACCATAAGAATAGGCAGGAAGCGGAAGGCAGTGGAGGCAGTGAATCAGACCAGGTTGTGACACACATGTGCCCTCATTGGGAAAGTAACCAGTGAAAAGGCTGGTACTGGAGCTGTTACCACATAATTCTTTGTCAATAAGCCAAAAAGCCAATGAGGATGAAAGAAGGCAGTGGGGATGAGGATCATGTGTGATGAATATAAAATTACACATAAATAATTGTCATCCAGGCAGGTTATTATGTCCTTCCAAGACCATCCAAGCTGCACTGCTGGGGCATGCCAGAGACACTGACATTCCCCTACGCAATAACTGCTGTCTGAAGGATCTGTGAGAAAGTTTCTAATGACAGCATGACCAAGTGCAAGTAAAGAAGATGATTGCTGAGTTAATTGCATCAAATATGAACAAAAGCCAGCACTCAAAACATTAAAAGTATTTCAACTTCATCAGAGCTGGAGAAAACGAAGCACTTCTACCAAAGCCACAGAGGGACTACTCCAAACAACACAATACTGACAACTGACAGATAACGTGAGGAAACCACTCAAGTTTTTGCAGTATGTGAAAAAAAAAAAACCTAAACTCAGACGCAAAATCATCACAGATGTGTTTATATGTGAAAGTAGGTGCAGGGTACAAGACAGTCTCTAGGCACAGTATAGATTGCACTTAGCACTGCATGAGAAAGGAAAAGAAAAACACCTTTATAGATCACAGGTACAGAGACAGAGACCCATAGTGGCTATAGATTAAGAGGGCATGTCCATGGGAGACAGATGCTAGGGCACATGCTGAGGTGTAATCAGCATCAGCAAGGTTGCCTGTATGAGGCTGTATGGTATCCAAAATACCTGAAGTACCAAATGACTTAGTTAAATATCAATGCTGATGACCAGTGATCCACTGTATTTTTGATGAAAAGAAAATAATAATAATAATAATAATAATAATAATAATAATAATAATAATAATAATAATAATAATAATAATTCACTCAAACCCTGTTTCTACACTAGATTTTCAGTCATCCCATCACCTGTCCACTGGATTCAATGCATTCTATTGACTTCAGGAGAGCACAGAGCGGCAATTCTACACTGAACATCGACATATCCTCTGTGTAGATCGTCAAGAGCACAAAATTCCTTGACATTTATCTGGCAGAGAACTTCACCTTATTACTTGGTCACTCAACACCAGCTCCATCAATAAGAAGCTTAGCAGCATCGCTACTTCCTACGAAGGCTGAGGAAAGCCCAACTCCCTTCCCCCAATCCTGACCAGATTCTACAGAGGGACTATTTAGAGCCTCCTGAGCAGCTGCATCACTGTCTGATTTGTCTTGGATCGCAAGACCCTGCAGCTGATAGTAAGGATATCTGAGATCATTTGAGTCTCTCTTCCCTCGATCAAGAACATTTACACCGCATGCTGCATCCGTAAAGCCAACAGCATTGTGGATGGATCCTCATACCCCAAAGACACTCTTCACCCTCCTGCCATCTGGAAAAAGGAACCATAGCATTTGGACACTCACAACCAGATTAAATCTTCTTTCCTCAAGCCACCAGGCTTCTCAACACCCGGAATTGAACTGCATCAATCTTGTATGCACACACAACAAACACACTAATTCGATATATATCTCTGTTTATGTCTATGTCTGTGTTAATCTTAATGCTGTTTTTGCACAGACACTTTAATTCTGTTTTGCACAAAAAAAAATCTTTACAAACTTGCTATTGTTTACTAATCTCTATTCGCACAATGGCAATACAGTCTGTGCTCTGGTTGGTGGTATATTTTATGTATCTGTCCTTTAGCTTATTGTATTGTTTGCACTGTCTGTTTTGTACTATTTGCACTAGGTTGCACATTATGCACATTATGTTGCTTTTTGTTTTATGTTGCACCATTGTCCTGGAGAAAAGTTGTTCACTATGTACTGCTTCAGCTATACATGGTTGAAAATACAATAAAAGCTTCTTGACTTGACTTGACTCCATAATACTGCAGGCTATCTCACAAGATTTCTTGCTTCGTCACTTCCATGATTAGTGACTTCTTCATGACATTTGGTCATGTACCAATTCCATTCAAGCCATCAAGGATTATTCCCACCCTAAAACCTACTCTAGGTACTAGCAACTACATATACTGTACATTAGCAACCAGCAACTACATAGACATTAGCAATGACTGACTGATATCACGTCTCTGTTTTTGTTTTTAATTCTTGAACATTCTGTATGCAAACAACTGTCTCTCTATTTTGTCTGTAATAGCCTTCAAGGTTTGAACCAGTCTGGATTCACAGTGGCACACTGCCATTGGGGCCAATCCTAAGAAGCTTCATGCTGCTAGATAAGCCAAACAGTGAACAATCCTCATCCATCCTGACACAGTCACACAAGTCTCCTACAGTATGAGTCCATCCTCAGGAGTGATGGATTTTTTTTTCTGGCATAGCATAGTAATGATTAGCTGCTTACATGGATAGGATCCAGATCTGCTACATGAAAACATTTTTACTGTAGTCCCACAAGGCTTACTGCTTGGTCCTCCTCTGTTTTCCCATCTAGACAGCTCTCAGTGAGGTCATATCCTCACATGGGTTTTCATTCTATTACAATGCTGATGACACTTGATTCATCCATATTGTAAGTGCATAATAAGGAGTTATTTAAAATGCTCTAGATTTGAAATGTCTTGACCACCTTTGACAACTACTTCAAATTCTATTAACTATAAGAAATGCAGTAACTGGATAATACAATATGTAAAAAATACTGGTAAACAATATGTTTCAGTGCCTAAAAACAGCCAAAAATTTTTTATGGGGGAATAGTATCAGTTGCTCTCCAACCAATAGAAATATTACATGAGAAATAACTCAAGTCTAATATAAACAAATATGAATTCTCGCTTCTTGTGGTATGTGCATTAGCTTTAAGTCTATGTACAACAAGTATGTCTGAAATCAGTCAGGAACATTTTCCTCATTCTTTCGTTTTCTCAGACTTAGAATCAGAAAAATGTTTTTATTTATTTATTTATTTTATTTCTGTACTTCGGTCAACTCTATGAGATGTCATTCACTTACGAACCTTTTCCTCATTCTTTCGTTTTCTCAGACTTAGAATCAGAAGAATGTTTTTATTTATTTATTTATTTATTTTATTTCTGTACTTTGGTCAACTCTATGAGATGTCATTCACTTACACTTGAGATTCACCTGTGTGCACATGAATAAAATAATATGTTTACTCTTCTAGACAAGTTTCGTGTTGTTTGCTTTGAATTTGATAGCAGAGATACACAGCTTTGGAGAGCAAACAAAAACTCTTTTATTTACTGTACAGAGAAATATTCTTACAGTCTTTCAGCATTCGTATACTGTGAGTTGAAGCTATTCAGGAGAAGGTGAAATATATATATACAATGATAGTCTTACACTATCTTTACCTTATTATTTTGTTTGGTGCTACAATTCACACTTACAAGGCTCCAGCTTTGATCTTTCATCGCTTATGTCTTCAAATTGAGGTTATAAGATGGTTAGCAGTCTATCACACTTTACACACAGAAGTTACATTTAAAGTATTAACCAGATGGCTGATATTAAAATGTTTTGACAGCACCAATGGAAGGCCAGTTATAGTCACGAATGGTCTTGTTTGTTTCATCTGTCTCTTAAAAATTTTCACCCAGAAAATATATTAGATAAGCTTTAACATCCTGTCGCCCGAATTATCAAAGAGAAGCACAGAAGAAAGCAGCTACATTCAATATCGCCTCGTAATGCAGCATACACCAAGCTCTTTTTCAGCTTTTATGAACAGTGTTTATTGAATACATAATGTACAAGGTTGTTTAAACTTGGTCATGGGTGAGGACTTGTGAAATGATTAAATATATACTTGGGAGGTACAGCATTTTAGGCTGGTTTAATATAAATGCTGGTAAGTTTTTGGATAAGGTTTGCCTTGTGGTTGTTTTAAACAATGAAAAACAAGTCTGATACCAGGTGGCAGTTAAAAGAGTAAAACCAAAATTTTGTTATTCACTGTATCTTTCACCACAGAGTTGACCTGTTTTAGATGCAGTTTGGAAAATTTAAGCACATGTATATAAGAATTCATTCATTGTAAGAAATAAAACACAAATGACCTAGAGGTTTTATAGTATTTGGTATGGTAGTTTTAGGGCTTTACACAATTACTATTTACAACACGAACAAATCAGAAAGCAAGGCTTTATCCTACTGTATAATTATCAACCAGGCAGTTATATGGATGATGAAGGTGAAGTGTAGGTTGATGCCTTGATAAGATGATCCAGGACATCTTGGACAGATGTCCAAGATCTCTTCTCTGGACTGTACCCCTTCCAATCCATCAGAGACTGGGACTGATCCTTTTGATATGGAGTCTCTATAAGGGCCCTTACAGCACAAGCTCTTGAAAGAGCATCTAGGGGTTTAGTAATCCTTAGGTCTCTGCATAGCACTGGTCTTTAGAGAAAGAACTCTTTCTGTTATACAATATTCTAGAGAATAGACTTGACAGTAAGCATTAACTGTCTCCTCCAAATAGATATAATTACTTATACATATGCACACACACACACACACACACACACACACACACACACACACACACACACACACACACACACACACACACACACACACACACACACACACACACACACACACACATAAATGGTCTTCTTTGGTCATGTGCTCATTATATAAATCTTTTGATTGGTTAGAATAATCCAAGGGCTCAGAGCTGAAACTTAATTAGGCTTATCAGTAATTAGTAATGGTGTTGGTGGTCCTGTTCAACAGAATAGACCTGAGAAGGAAGATTAGAGTCCTCTCTCCTAGAGCTGGCTTTTATCTTCTCACTGTTAATAAGCCTTTGTATCCAATCTTACACACATCACTGGTTTTCATAAGGAGCTGAAACAGACCTCGGCACTCATCCTGTTCACTGTGAATATTCATTTCCTATAGAGATCTGCTTTGTTATTTCTCTCTCTCTCTCTCTCTCTCTCTCTCTCTCTCTCTCTCTCTCTCTCTCTCTCTCTCTCTCTCTCTCTCTCTCTCTCTCTCTCTCTCTCTCTCTCTCTCTCTCTCTCTCTCTCTTTCTTTCTCTATATCTCTTTCTCTCTTGCTTTCTCTTATAGCAGAATGAAGAAATAGTTCTGGATAAAAATTGCATTTGTTTAACTTTTTCCTAAAGTGTGAGTACTTTGTCTTTCCTTTATAGCAAAATGATTTAAACCGATTAAATGTTTTTCACACAGTATCTATTACACAGCTAAATCATTCTGCCATCATTGCTTTTTATGTAAACTGAATATGACCTAGAATTTTGCATGGAAAAATTAGACTGCAAATCTCATTTAATTAAAGTCAAATCAAAGATTATGAGGCATACAATATAAACTTAAGAGGTGAACACAGCAATACAAATATCTAGCTTGTTAAAAAAATAAACACAAGATAATGTATACAGCTTTAAAAACAATGGTATACATAAAAAAGTGCATATAATGGTTTATATTTATATGTAACATGTCCTCTTTCAAGCTCCTAATGATCCGCTAAAACCCAGGTTACTGAATTTTAGTAAAGGTAATAATAATCACCATAGTAGTATAAATCTTGCTAGGGATCACTAGTGAAAGAAATGATAGCTAAAAGTCCTGATAGATCTATCTTCTTTAATTCTTATCCTGCAAGCTAATAAAATACATTAGTTTATTGCTATAAATCTGCATCATTTCCATTACAACACATATATACTTGGAACTGTTTCTCCCTGTAATACGGGGTGTAAGGTGAGACACACCCTGAACTGGGACACTAGCACCATTCACCGTTGCATGCAAAAACTGGGAGAGATTTAAAAATCGCAATACACTTTGGGATGGGACGTGTGAGAACCTGAAGAACCCAGGGGAAACCAACATAGCCAAAAAAAAGTTCTCCGCACAGACAGCAACCTGAGTTAAGTTTGAACTGGGGATCTTATTTACTTGATGTATCTCTAGTGTTTCTGTAATAAACACATGAATTCATTTTTATTCATTTGAAAACTTGGAACAGGATATGTATGGTCAACTTATAGAAATACATATTACATATAGAAATAATTACATATAACACATAATAACACATTAACTATATGTCACTGGCAAAGCCACAGGTTTCTGTGAAGCCAGGCACAGTAACGAAAAAGATATTCTGTGTAAAGTTTATACTTCTATGATACTAGCATCCATTGTTATCTGGTTGTGCCCTATTATTATCCACAGACTATGTCGCAGAGAAGGAAATGGTATTGAAGTTTAGGTACATAGTCTTAGAGCTGGATGCAAGCTAGTTTTGCAACAAGTTTTACATTTGGTCCATGAATTGGCTAATTAGATGTTCAGCTTGTTTCTGATTTTTGCAAATGGTGTTTTTTTACTGATGTCTTGATGAGGTTATATGTTAAAGACACATGAAACTTCACCAAGATGGCCAACCCTTTTCCAGGGTGCTGATTGTATTGCTCTGTTGTATTGTAACACAAATGAAGCAGGATTTCAGCTCCCATGGTTCAGGGAGTAGGCTGTAGAGCTTTGAAATCACATTTAAAGTCACATCTATCTCCTCCTAATCTGACAGCTATAATCACTCACTTCCTGGATATTCATAGAACAATACTGAGGTGTGTGGTATAATATCTTCATCTTATCTTCTTAACTTTATCTTCATCTGCATCTTAAACATAGTCACAAAAAAACTAGGGCAGTGATCACGATCTAACATGGAATACTGTGAGCTCTCACCCAATATCAAGTCTCTGACAACCACAGATAATTATTTTGTTTCTGTTAAATAAAACAGTTTCTGTGATGACTTATTTATTTAAATCATTTTTATTGAGTGCTTACAACAGGTGTCCTTGGGAGGTAACTATGTATTGTAAAACTAAATCTGATTGGAATTCTTTTGCTGTTTAGCCTTGAGATGAAAAAGCATCCAGCTAGGACACACACACACACACACACACACACACACACACACACACACACACACACACACACACACACACACACACACACACACACACACACACACACACACACACACACATTAAGCTAACCTCAGCACAACATGTGTACATTAATTCTCAGCAATGCTACATGCAGCTTGTTTGCTAATCACGCCATCCTTGGCACAAAAATATTTTGGATCACTGTTAATGAATTTTCTGAGTATTCCGCAAGTTAAAGCTTGTAACAAGTCGGGCTACATACAGAGCTAGCAATTATAGTCAATCATGTGTTTTGTTGCTTAACAACACAGCCAAAATGTAGCTTATGTCAAGGTGATTTGAAATTGTGGCAATTTAAAAACCAAGATTGAAAAAAACCAAGTGCTGCTACTGGGTAAAAACACACCTTTGTACTCAGGGCTAGCAAGAAAAAAACTGTCTGATATAAGGTAGAATCGTTGAAAGGGACCCCCTTCTCTTCTGGTTGACACCAGATAGTGGGATTATAAGTTGTAACTCCTCTATACACAATACTACTCAAAAACATCAAAGAGTACTCCCTAATTTTTGTGGAGAATACATTTTCAGTATTAGAATTTTATGACTAAAACTGGTCAGAGGATAGTCTTACAGTCATGATTATAGGAGCAGTTCTACAGTGTATGAATCTACAGTATTGATGGTAGATTATCTCCTTGAGCAAAAACTGTTT